>NC_083236.1:57040259-57076721 GCF_032191835.1 Heteronotia binoei | reverse complement strand
CTCTGAGTCTCCCTGAGTGTGAGGCTGAGAGGGCTCTCACAGCAGCTGCCCTTTCAAGAACAACTCCTGAGATAGCTATGGCTAACCCAAGGCCATTCCAGCAGGTGCAAGTGGAGGAGTAGGGAATCAAACCCGGTTCTCCCAGATAAGAGTCCGCACACTTAACCACTACACCAAACTGGCTCTCTCTAGGTGCGTGCTTCACCACCCATGACCCCGCTGCACCACGACCCCGCATTCGGGTTACCAAGCCTGACTCAAGAAATATCTGGGGACATTGGGGCCAGGAGACTTTGGGAGGGGAGTGAGGGTGTGACAAGCATGATTAAACTCCAAAGGGAGTTCTGGCCATCACATTTAAAGGGACTGTGCTCCTTTTCAATGCCCTTCCCTAGGAAATCATGGAGAATAGGGGCACCTTCTTTGGGGGCTCATAGAATTGGATCCCCTGGTCCAAGCTTTTTCGAAACTTTGGAGGGGGCGTGTTTTGAGAAAAGGCACTGGATGCTGTGGTGAAATGTTGGTGCCTCTTAGCTCAAAAAATAGCCCCTCTGGAGCTCCAGATACCCAGAGATCAATTCTCCATTATGCCCTATGGGAACTGGTCTTTCTAAGGTGTCATGGAGTGCCCAGTAGACATCCCCCCCCCGCCCGCTTTCTGATGACCCTGAAGCAGGGAGAGGGCCTCCAAACCGGGGGATCCCCTGCCCCTACCTGGAGATTTAGCAAACAGAGCGAACTACATGGGAAAGGAGGGGGCAAGAAGGTAAATTCCAAAACAATAACGAAACTAGAGATATCAAAAAGTACATTTTTCCCCTCAAGATATTCATATCCAGATAACATTCATGCAGAAGCAGAACATACAAGCGCGGGATAAATCCTCCGGTAGCTTTTCTCTCTTAAAGAGCCAGTCCCCCTCAGCCTTTATCTGTGCTCTCCCATTAAAGCTGCAGTACTGCAGTCCTAAGCTCTGCTCACAACCTGAGTTCGATCCCCGGCAGAAGCTGGGTTTTCAGGTAGCTGGCTCGAGGTAGCCTTCCATCCTTCCAAGGTTGGTAAAAAGACTACCCAGCTTGCTGGGGGGGGGGGGGGAGTGTAGATGACTGGGGAAGGCAATGGCAAACCGCCCCGTGAAAAGTCTGCCATGAAAATGTTGTGAAAGCAACGTCATCCCAGAGTCGGAAATGACTGGGGAAACTTTCCTTTCCTTTCCTGTATAATGAGTGAAGAAGACAGACCTCCTGTCATTGCATCGAAGTGTGAACTACGGTCCGAAGAATCTTAGATGTGTAGAAAATTCTTATTACAGTCCAAGGACGCAAATGGGCTTTTCTAGAAAACTTGAAGCCTCGTGTTCACCATAAAAGGCCTTGCCAGAGCTTTAATGCATGATCAAACATCTCAACAGGTCTGTAACTGCTACCTTCACATCGTTCCCATAGAACTACCAGCCTACCATAGGCAGTGGCGGACTGGGCCTAAAAATATTGGTTGCCAGGAGAAATAGGGGGCCCACCCACAACTATAAGGCTATCGTTTAATTTTTGCAAAAAAAAAACCCAACATTTTCCAAAAATACATGTGGAAAAAAGGTACAATTAAAACTTTTGCAATATACATATATCGGTATGAAATGAAGCCCAAGTCGATGTCCTTGCTCCTCACTAAGTGGTACCCTAGACTGTACTAATGAGTAAGAAATAACCAAGATCAACTCCATTGGCAACTGTTGGATCCATCCATATTGATACAAAAAAAAAAATGGAACAAGGTTAGCGAAAGATGTTACATTAGCAACAGCTAAGGGCTGTAATTTAAAAGTCGACGGCACCTAAATATCAGATTTTCCCTCCCTTTACGCCGCTAAATGTGTGTTTGTTTGGTATTTTAATTGAAAATAAACAAAATCAGGTGCACCATTTTCTTTTTGAAAAAGGAGGAAAGAGAAGTGTGAACTGTAATGATAACGGGTGACTGACTTCTAACAACCGAGGAAATTATAGTCATTGTCTGTACAGGACAGGAACAAACACCTCTTAATTGCACTTCATTATAACGTACCTTGCTCTGCACAGTTGTATATATTAATTATAAAAAAAAAAAAAAATCATGTTGCAGAGAAGATAATCTGTACAATGCCTCTCTTTTTTTCTTCCCTTCTCCCCTCCCTGATGCTGTCTCCAACAGGATAGAAGAACAATATCAACTGTCATCTTACTGAAGGAGCTTTCAAAGACAAAATCATAAAGAATGAAAAGCTATTATGAAAAAAAAAAAAACCCTGGGAGGAGGGGAGATGCTTTGATCTGAACAGATTTTTCTCCTATTAATGTTTGAGGTTATCTTGTTCTTTTCTTTTCTGTTTTTTTTTTTAAGTCTCTCTTCGGATTGTTTTGTATGTGCTACATGGAGGGTAACATTGCTTTTTGATGAATATATCATATGGCACCCGGATTAGAGAGCTAATTATTGATGGGTGGGAGGTTGGAGGAGGGACTGGTTGGTGGGGGGGGGGGAGAATATACATCCTGGCAGCCCTCTGAGACTTGTAAACAGGGCTGTTTTTTATTTATTTATTTAATTCCATTTATATCCCGTCGAGGCGGGCTCAGGGCGGCTTACATGCCCACGCACATGCACGAGTATAAAACGTATAAAAACATAAAAGCCATAAAACCGTTTAAGACATAAAAATTTAACCTTTTGATGCTGTGATCTTAAATTCAAAGTTCTGTGCTCTGTTAAGATCTTAGGTGTTCCCTTCCGCTGCTGCTTCAGGGCGGCTTGCAAGAGGTGGTCCAGACGTTCACTGAGGAGTGTAGCAGCCGACAATCTAGTTTGCAAATGCCTGGTGGAAGAGTGCCATCTTACAGGCCCTGCGGAACTGTATGAGCTCTCGCAGGGCCCTAACTTCTTCTGGCAACTCGTTCCACCAGCGGGGGGCCACTACAGAGAAGGCCCTGGCTCTAGTTGTCATGAGCCTGGCCTCCTTAGGGCCGGGGATTGACAGCAGATTTTGTGATCCAGACCACTCTCTGGGGAACATATGGGGAAAGGCGGTCCCTAAGGTATGTAGGTCCCTGGCCATATAGGGCCTTAAAGGTAAGTCCTCTTTTTCTGGAAAAAGAGATGCCAGAATTCTCAAGTAAGCTTGCCAATCCCCAGGTCCCAGCGGGAGTTCTTCTGCTTTCCCAGGCTCCTTCCCGCCCCCAGTCAGCTGGCTGGCGGGGGGATGCCCTGCCCCCAGAGGACCATGTGCCTTTGCATCTCCGGAGGCTTCAGTCTTCGACTGAAAGGCTTCCTCTTGAGATAGTGTGTCTGTGTTGCTGTGAAGAAGTTGGCAGCAACTGTGAGTAGAGAGGCCAATCCCCTGCTTCAGACTTGCCAGAAACGGGGGGGGGGGGGGGACGTCTGCTGAGCACTGCATTATTCCCTATGTGGAGATTGATTCTCATAGGGTATAATGGGGAATTGATCTGCAGGTTTCGGGGGCTCTGGGGGAGCTGTTTTTTGAGGTAGAGGCACCACATTTTCAGTATAGCATCTAGTGCCTCTCCCCAAAGTACCCCCAAGTTTCAAAACGATTGGACCAGGGGGTCCAATTCTATGAGCCCCAAAATAAGGTGCCCCTATCCTTCATTATTTCCTATGGAAGGAAGGAATTGAAAAGGTGTGCCGTTCCTTTAAATGTGATGGCCAGAACTCTCTTGGAGTTCAATTATGCTTGTCACACCCTTGTTCCTGGCCCCGCCCCCAATGTCTCCTGGCTCCACCCCCAAAGTCCCCAGATATTTCTTGAATTGGACTTGGCAACCATATTCTCAAGGGAGAAATCAAGTAGAAACATACAGGTGCCCCTCATGAACTCATGAAAAAAACCCATATATATATATATATATATATATATATACACACACACACACACACACAAGGCTCTTGCCAAAAAAACACTGTTCTTCCTCCACCCCACACCCCTTCTATGAATGTTGCGGCCAGAACTTGATGGTATGTCTCTCCCCATCATGTCTAGTAAACCAAATCCACGACAGGTCTCATTTTGGGCAGGAGCTCATAGGATCGGGGCTCTGAAACCTCCAAATTTTATTGTGCTCTTTCTTTCTTAACCCCACCCCCCATACTTGCCTCTGGGCTCCATTGTTCAAACCCCCTATGAGAATTCTGCTGGACTCTAAGATCTGACAAACTTTCTAGTATTTTTCCCCCACAAGAAAATAGGAAAATAACCAAAACATATCAAGCAGACAGATGGAAACCTATCTCATGCCACTGTGGCCACCTAGGAGAAAGTCATTTTAAAAGTATGAGGGGAGTATGGCTTTATGATGACAATTCTAATTCAAGAAGTCTTTTAAGGTAGATGCTGAGCTGATATAATTGAGTCCACCTTCCGGTGATGTCAGGGGTGTGGGGCATCTGCAAATGAGTTGTGCGGAGGAGGTGTGCTAATGAGCTCTGGCACCTCTTTTTCTACAAAATGACCCCTGATAACATCACATCCGTGTGACATCACCACACTGGGCCCATTGCAGCACACAAGGAGGATCCCCCACTGGGAGCCAGGTAGGGCCTGGCAAACCCTATTTTGGGAGTTTTTAGGAGGTACTGTAAAGGTAAAGGGAGTCCCAGTTCAAGCTCTGGGGTGACGTCACATCACGACGTTTTCACAGAAAAAAAATTTATGAGGTGGTTTGCCATTGCCTTCCCCAGTCATCTAACCTTCCCCCCCAGCACGCTGGGGACTCATTTTACTGACCTCGGAAGGATGGAAGGCTGAGTCAACCTTGAGCCAGTTACCTGGTTTATTTGGAATATGGTGTTGTTGAAGAGTTCTATGGACCCCGTGGACAGACAAAAAGACTGGCCAAATCAAGTCTGAACTGTCCCTAGAAATTAAAATGGCTCCACTGAGGCTGTCATACTTTATTCATACTTTAAGTATGCCAGACATTATCTTCTGCATTGTGGTTCAAAAACAACCTTCCCAAATGCTGAAATCATGTGAAATCCATGACTCTCTAGGTGATTTCCCAATTGGCTGGATATATTGAGAAGACAGAACTGGCTGTGATTGGTGGTACACACACCACAAACTTGGTTGTCCAATCATAAGGGCTTTTTTTGTAGCAGGAATGCCTTTGCATATTAGGCCACACCCCCTGATGTAGCCAATCCTCCAAGAGCTTACAGGGCTCTTCTTACAGGGCCTACTGTAAGCTCTTGGAGGATTAGCTACATCAGGGGTGCGTGGCCTAATATGCAAAGGAGTTTCTGCTACAAAAAAAAAGCCCTGCCAATCACACTGCTGTCCCCTGTGAAAATGAATAACTTAAAGCATGTGGGCATTTTTGACACTTAGGGAAGAGCACCTTCCAGGATTCCTTTCTTCTAGAGGCCCTTTAACTGCATTTCTAAATTATGCAAAGGAAAACGGTGATTTTTTTTTTAAAGACACCATAAGAATATTCTGATCTTCTGGAATCCTCCTTTTTGAAAAATGTTGCTCAAAGATAATGGTGCTGAAAAACCCTTGGGGGGGGGGGGGAAACCCATTTCTCCGAAATGCCATAAAAAAACATAATATAGTTAATACCAAATTTCACAAGCTTGTGCAACCGTTGGACTTTTTGCATGATGTACTCATATGTCCTCCATGCCAGACGTGTTTTGTTTATGATTAATGAATGACTCGTCTTGAGCAACACGGCGTTCAATTCATGTCTCTCTATGAATTTGAAAAGGTCATGAGTTTGCATCCCTCCCCCCCCCCCCCGGTACAAAAATCTTATACATTGCAAAATAAGTTAATATTGATAACACTGAGTACTCAGTGATAACATGGGAGAGGGATGAAAAGTCTAGAAGATCCAGAGAATTTCCAGATCTGTAACAATAGACTAAATCTCTTTTGGAAATTCTGACCCACCCTTAAGATCCTCTGAAGAGCTTACAGGAAAACGAACCAACCAAATAACAATGTTTCGAAGATCTGTTGTTTAGTGTACCAATAACCAGCAGTGGAATTCTAGCAGGAGCTCCTTTGCATATTAGGCCACACACCCCTGATGTAGCCAATTCTCCAAGAGCTTACAGGGCTCTTTTTTGTAAGAGCCCGATGTTCACACTGAAATGAGAAGCTTAATGCTGTGATTAGAGAATGTAGAACAGGGTTCCTAAATAATTAAGCTGCCAAACCGAAGAAAGAATTGAAATGTCATCAAAATCTAGAGAAACGTCTTTTTAAGAAAGTGGCTGCGTTGAAACTACACTCCTCAGGAGCACCCACCTTGTGAATTTCAGTTGGACTATTTCCAAGTTTGGACATATATTTTCATTTGGAGATAGGTTTCTTTGGCCCCTTGGGGTTTCCTGTTACTTTAAAAGGCCCCAGCACCGCCGGCCTCTGTCATTATTGTATTGTGTATTATGTGTTGAACACAATCCTTATAATATATTTTTGCAAACTGAAAGACGGTGTAATACTTGGTGGCTTGGATTAGTTGATTTCCTCCAGGGGAGCTGATCTCTGCCAGCTGGAGATCAGTTGTCAAAGTGGGAGATCTCCAGACCCTGCCTGGAGTCTGGCAACCCTACCTTGACAGCTCTTCAGCCAGCAGATCAATATTTATTGGCAATATTCTTTTGCTTCCAGGCTTATTAAGCCCCATAATTCACTCTTTATCTTGCCTTAATGTGTGTCATGTAGATTGCTGGACATGCAAATAGCCCTGAGGTGAAGATGGGGATTGGGAGATTGGCTACCAGAGTAAACAAAACTGCCAGTCAAATAGAGACAAGCAGTGTTATTCCCATATGGAGTCCCCAGCAGGATTTGAGAGCTGCTCTTCCCAAAGACAAACGGTAGAATTCCAAAACAGGGCCTGCTTCTAAGTCCAATTAAAGATAAATCTGGGGGCTTTGGGGGCGGAGCCAGGAGACTTTGGGGGTGGAGCCAGGAGACATTGGGGGTGGAGCCAGGAACAAGGATGTGACAAGCATAATTGAACTCCAAGGGAGTTCTGGCCATCACATTTAAAGGGACAGCATGCCTTTTTTAAACGCCTTTCTTCCATAGGAAATAATTAAGGATAGGGGCACCATCTTTTGGGGCTCATAGAATTGGACCCTCTAGTCCAATATTTTTGAATCTTGGGGGGTATTTTGGGGGAGAGGCACTAGCTGCTATACTAAAAATCTGGTGCCTCTACCTCAAAAAATAGCCCCCCCCCCAGAGCTCCCAATACCCATGGATCAATTCCCTATTATTCTCTATGGGAATCATTCTCCATAGGGAATAATAGAGTGCCTAGTAGACATTTCCCTACCTCCCCCCCACGCTTTCTAAAGGGGGGGGGCCTCCATACCAGGGAATCCCCCCTCCCTCTCTCTCTCTCTCACACACACACACACACAAATACTTACGGTACTTGGTCTTCTTCCAGCAGAATTTGCTCGCTGTGAAAACGAAAGTAAGGCTGCACAGGAAAAGAAAGGGAGGGGCCGTTCCTGTTTCCTGTGCAGCCTTTAAGGGACACATTTTAAAAACAGATCCCAAGCTGTAAAACAACAAGTATGCCTACAAGTATGTTCTCTCTCCCCCCGCCCCCAGATTTTTTAAGAGCGGGGGAGGAAGCTGAAAATTAGGGGGGTCCCCCACCAGTGCGAGAGGGTTGGGAAGCCTACCTGCTTCCCTCTGTTTCCCTCTCAGCTTCTCAGCTCTCTCTCTCTCTCCTGTTGCAAATACAGGATTCAAGAGAAGGCCAAGAAAAAGAAGTTGTTTCATTAGAGGACATTATTTCGTCAGAGACAGTGAGCTGTAGCGGGCTAGAAATTAGGAGTTCAGGGTTCAAATTCACCCTCTGCCATTAAGCTCTCTGGAGGGCCAGTCACTTTCTGTCAGCCGAGTCTCCCTCAGAGGGCTGTTGTGAAGACGAAATGGGGAAAGGAGAGTCATTTGCCTAACTCATTTGTATAACTTATTTGCAGATGATGGGACACACCCCTGACATCACCGGAAGGTGTACTAAATTATATCAGCTCAGCATCTACCTTAAAAGGCTTCTTGAATTAGAATTGTCATCACAAAACATTACTCCCATCATACTTTTTAAATGACTTTTTCCTATGTGGCCACAGTGGCATGAGGAAGATTTCCATCTGTCTGCTTTATGTGTTTTGGTTATTTCCCCCCCCCCCCTTTTTTTCTTTGGTAGGGAAAATATTAGAAAGTTTGTCAAATCTTAGAGCTTGGCACAATTCTCACAGGGGGGTTGAACAACGGAGCCCAGAAGAAAGTATTGGCAGGGGGAGGGGGAAAGTTAGAAAGAAAGAGAATAACATTTAGAGGTTCCGGAGCTCCGCTCTGGTGAGCTCCTGCCCTAAATGAGACCTGCTATTTTCACACATCCCAGCACATAGCCCTTTTCTTTTGTGTGACTTCTGGTACTGGGTACTCTCTTTGGTTTCTCAAAGAGGTCTCCCCCATTCCTCCTTTTTTGCTCTTTCTCCTAGTCGATATGGCTGCCAGCCCAGATGGCACAGTGCTTGTAGGTGAGCAGGTGGGCAAGAAGTGGAGGTGGGCAGTAGGGGAAGTACACGGTCAGTGGCAGTGGACCCACCTAAAGCGTAGGGGTGCCACGACAGCTTCACCTCAGGTTCTGCTAGGGTTGCCAAGTCCAATTGAAGAAATACCTGGGAACTTTGGGGGTGGAGCCAGGAGACATTGGGGTGGAGCCAGGAGCAAGGGTGTGACAAGCATAATTGAACTCCAAAGCGAGTTCTGGCCATATTATTTAAAGGGACTACACACCTATTAAGTGCCTTCCCTCCACTGAAAATAATAAAGGATAAGGGCACCTTCTGGGGGGGGGGGGTGTTTTGAGGAGAGGTACCAGATTATATGCTGAAAATTTGGTGCCTCTATCTCAAAAAACACCCCTCCAGAGCCCCAGATACCTGCAGATCCTGGCCCCACTGGTAGACCTTCTGATGGCACTTGGGTTTTTTGGCCACTGTGTGACTGTGTGTTGGACTGAATGGACCATTGGCCTGATCCAACATGGCTTCTCTTATGTTCTTCTGTGACACAGAGTGTTGGACTGAATGGACCATTGGCCTGATCCAACATGGTTTCTCTTATGTTCTTCTGTGACACAGAGTGTTGGACTGAATGGACCATTGGCCTGAACCAATATGGCTTCTCTTATGTTCTTATGATCAGTTCTCCATTATACCCTATGGGAATCAATCTCCTTAGGGAATAACGGAATGCCCAGCAGATATTTCTCTCCCCCCACTTTCTGGTGACCCTGAAGCGGAGGGAGGGCCTCCAAACCAGGGGATCCCCTGTCCTCACCTGGGAATTACCAATTTATTACAGCATTCAATATGGACGTCTTTAGAATTAGTAATATAATTTGTGGACATTGAGCTCGGTCAGAGTCATACGAATGCTGTTTAAAAATATTTTTTGAGTTCTTATGAATTGAGTATTTGAAAAGAGTGTGCAGCATTTATTTAAAGTGTGTTAATTACACAGTAGCCCTGTGGCGCAGAGTGTTAAAGCTGCAGTATTGCAGTCCTAAACTCTGCTCACAACCTGAGTTCGATCCTCGGTGGAAGCTGGGTTTTCAGGTAGCCGGCTTGAGGTTGACTCAGCCTTCCATCTTTCTGAGGTCGGTAAAATGAGTACCCAGCTTGCTGGGGGGAAAGTGTAGATGACTGGGGAAGGCAATGGCAAACCACCCCGTTAAAAAGTATGCCGTGAAAACATTGTGAAAGTAACGTCACCCCAGAGTCAGAAACGACTGGTGCTTGCACAGGGGACCTTTCCTTTTCCTTCTCTGTATCACACTCACCTGGAGATTGGCAACCCTAGGTTCTGCTGACACTAGCCCTGTCTGGATATGGAGAATAATTTGCTCTTTGGGACGGATCCTTCCCCAGGTTATTTGTTTCCCTTTGCATTTTGCAATGTCATAAAGACAAAGGTAGCTCAGGTACCCTCTCTGCAGCAAAAGCAGTTCCTGATTGTTCCCGAAGGATCATAATGTCCATTTCCCTGTTGACCCAATGCATGCAATCTTTTTTTTTTTTTTTTTTTTTGTCGCCCTGCTTGTTTGGGAACTGTGCGTACCGCGGCAAAGTTTACACTTCATTATTCTTTGTATGATTCAGAGTAATTCACCTTGATATTTGTGTTGCAAAGTTCAGCCGGTTTTTTATGAAGAATCGTTTGTGTCATCGCTTCCAAAGGGAGGGAGAGAAAGATGTAACTCTGAGAATGATTAGTTAAACGCAGGCTGGCCTTTGCCCCTCTGGGTTTGTTTAATATCGCGGTTTTTATGGGTTTTTTTCCTTCGGTCCGCAAATTGGCTTGGAACTATTTGTACTCTGAATTATTAATCTCTAACGAAACATTGTCCTTGGTGTTGGTGGAGCAGAAGGGGGGCTTGGAACGCCACCAAATCAATTCTCTCGCTTTTGAAAATGGGACTCCGATGATTCCCAGCCTTGTATTCAGAGCTTCTTGTTCACTGTCTGTCTCTATAGAAACTTTATTTTGGAGGAGGCCAGCGGCCAATTCAAGAAGGGGGGGGAGCATCGCATGCTTTCGTGGCTCATCCGGTCTGGAGCGTTTCTAACCAGCCATGCTGGGATCCTTGCAAAGTGCAGGCTAAAACCTGCAGCACTGCACTTTCACCCGGTTCACTTGCCCCGTGTTGTCCCAAATGCTGGCTGGTCCCCAGTTCAAAATGAGCCACACGCTTGGGAGTGTATTTGCATTGGTGCAGCTGGAGGTACAGTCATCATCCCAGAGGCAGCTTTCTGTGCCTTCTCAGGAGCAAGGGGAGTGCCAAGGTTCATGGGAACTGTAGTTCCCCCTCCCAGCTTTCTGATTCGGTTTCAGAGACCATGGAAACAACGTTTTCCCATCAACCCCAGCGAGAAAAGACATTTACAAGGGGGGGGGGGGAAACCCATATGAGTCCAGTAACTAGGGTTGCCATATTTTTGAAAAGGCAAAAAAAGAAGAGAGAGGACATATTTCCTGACTACTTCAAACAAGCAATCATGATGACAAATCTAATTTTAAAGCTCAGCCGCCCTGAGCCTGCCTAGGCGGGGAGGGCGGGATATAAATAAAATTAATAATAATTAATAATAATAATAAATAACCCCAGGGCTTTTTTTGTAACAGGAACTCCTTTGCATATTAGGCCATACACCCCTGATGCAGCCAATCCTCCTGGAGCTTACGGTAGGCCCTGTAAGCCCTGTAAGCTCTTGGAGGATTGGCTACATCCGGGGAGGGTGGGTAGCCCAATATGCACAGGAGTTCCTCCTGCAAAAAAATTCCTGAATAGCCTAGGGTCGCTGAGTCCCCCACTTTGGAGCTTCCAGGAAAACTCTATGGTTTCCCCAAACACTCTAGCAATTTGGGAGGGAAACTCTATGGTGCCGTGGAGTTTTCTTCCCAGATTGCTGCAGCGTCCAAGAAAACCATAGAGTTTTCCCGGAAACTCTTAAAGTGGCTGGCACATGATGTCACTGGCACAATGTGACATCATTACTCCGTCAAGGTCAGGTGGGGATCACCCTGCCGGCCCACTGCGAGGCAGCAGGTTGGGGATCTCCATGGCAGGAGAACCCCTGCCCCACATGGGAGCTTGGCAGAACTAGAATAACCTGAGCCTGCTCTGGCAGGGAAGGCAGGGTATAAATCCAATAAACATAAACTTACTATTTATGCTGTGATAATTGCTACTGACAAGGAATATTCCTAACCTTCCAACCCCAAAAGAGGATATTTTTATCAAGTTTTTTTTTAAAGGAGCCCCAAAGAAGACACACGCACGCACGAAAGAGGAAACTTGTCTTCTAAAAAGAGGACATCTGGAAACTCGACCAGTTATATTCTGAAGAGCCTCAAGGTTTTCAGGGTAAAGTTCCTTTCATCAGATACCAGAGGTCTTATGTTGGCAGGTATTACTGGCTGGACATTTAATGACTGGCTGGACTTAATGACCCAGGCTAGTCCCCTGTGGCAAGATCTCAGAGTCAGCCACAGTT
This sequence comes from Heteronotia binoei, assembly GCF_032191835.1. NCBI lineage: Eukaryota > Metazoa > Chordata > Lepidosauria > Squamata > Gekkonidae > Heteronotia > Heteronotia binoei. The sequence goes on along the minus strand of NC_083236.1, from coordinate 57,064,628 downwards.
AGTTATGTGCATGGAAGACCACCAGAGAAGTCCAGGATTGCTACAGAGGCGAGCGACAGAAAACCACCACTGAACATCTCTTGCTTTGAAAACCCCACAGGATCATCATAAGTTGCTTTGCAGAATTTCCTTTTTCCAGTGGTCATTTGGTAGAAAAAGAGGTGCCAGAGCTCATTAGCACAACTCCTTTGCCTAACTAATTTGCATATGCCACACACTCCTGACATCACCAGGTGTACTTGATTATATCAGCTCAGCATCTACCTTAAAAGGCTTCTTGAATTACAATTGTCATAATAAAACCTTACTCCCGTCATACTTTTTCAGTTACTTTCTCCTGTGTGGCCACAGTGGCGTGATGAAGATTTCCATCTGTCTGCTTGATATGTTTGGGTTATTTCCCCATTTTTTTATGAGGAAAATATTAGGAAGTTTGTCACTGTGGCCACATAGGTGAAAGTAATTGAAAAAGTGTGATGGGAGTAAGGTTTTATTAGCTCAGCATCTACCTTAAAATTCTAATTCAAGAAGCCTTTTAAGGTAGATGCTGATATAATTTAGTACGCCTTACGGTGATGTCAGGGGTATGTGGCAGAGACACATGAGCCCCAGCACCTCTTTTTCTACAAAATGACCCCCGTTTCTGTCTCCTTTTGAAGATTTTCAGTTCTGTTTAATGAAACTTGTTGATTTGACTTGAACCAGTCTTTAAAAAGTAAGGCACCCTCCGCCACAAATGAAACGCTTTGACGTCCTATTGATTTCACGGGTGAGATTTCAGCACCCGTTACTTTCCCATTCAGTTCACAGAAACGTAAATACAGTGACAGTTTTCCCAATGAATAGGCAACCGGTTTTCTAAACCTTGTACATCTCAATTTATCTTAACAGAACTGGGGGTGTTTTGGGGGTTTTTTTTAAGGAAAATGTTGATAGGCTACGCCAAGCTCAAACAGTTCCGTGAAAGTAATGAATATAGATGGGTAAACCTCCGAACGTATATTTGCAAACAGAGCCTCGGTAAAATGGAAAATAAGTCCATTTTGGCTTTGCAAGCAAGTGGCGTTGCCTCAGAAAGCAAGCACATAATTAAACCTTTGGAAATTAATTAGCAATGGAAGGAGCGGATAAAAATGGCAGCTCGTCATGTCAGAAGAAGAAGAAGTTTGAGTTAAAGAGGCTGCGTAAAGTTTGCCAGAGTTCAGTGTACGAGCAGGCAATAATTATCTCTTGCTCTCCTACAAATTCCCACACATCAGAACTCAACAGATTCCCCCCCCCCCACCCTCCTATCCTGTTAGCTCCACCAGTTTCCAAGGAGCAGGTTGGCCTTGTTAAATCAATGATGACGATAAGGCTGTGGAGACCCGGTCCATCAAATTAACCCCTTTTGTCCAAAGCCCCCCCCCCCAAAGTGTCCCCTTCATTCACCTAAATTCAGCTCCTTTTCAGACCTATAATACATATATGTTTCTAGATTCATTGCATTAGCAAACTGTAACCTGAGAATTTTGAGGGGGGGGGCGGTCAGGGCTTTGAAACAGAAAGACCCCTGGGGGACCCCATTGTTTTTTTCTAATCAAGATTATTGCATCCATTGAGATTGGGGAAGGAGAGACCAGGCGGACAAAAAAAGAAAAAATGCCAGCTTCCCATGAAATAGTTCTGTCAAGTTGAGTCCGGGCGCAGGGGCCGATATTAACATATAAATGGAGTCTCTTCCCTCCTCTCCCAAGCCGGCCCCTGAATGGATTTGCATGGAAAGATATAAGCAGAGAGAGGACCCCTTTTTTGTCGAAGGTGGACTGGACAGAATGTCAGCTTGCCGGATGGCAAGTGGGCCCCTGATGAAGTGTGCCCCCCCCTTAAACATTAGGCAATATGTTAAAAATGTTAATGACCTTTTAGTAGCTTGAAAATATAATAGAAAGTTCCAGTATTATTACTGTAATGCAGCTAAAATTGACGTTGTATTTAGGGTTGCCAGCCTTCAGGTAAGGCCTGGGGACCTCCCGCTTTTACAACTGATCTCCAGCTGGCCAAGATCAGCTCCCCTGGAGAAAATGCAATCTGCATTTATATTCAGTATCTTCCGTGTGATGCCAGTAATATGTACAATATATGTCCACTGCAATTACTGAAAATGTAAAACGTTTAGTTCGCAAAAGTTTCAATTGTACCTTCTTTCCACATGTCTTTTTTTTAAAAAAAATGTATTGTTTTCTTACAAAAATTCAATGATAGCCTTATAGCGGTGGGTGGGCCTCCTATGTCCCCTGGGAACCAATCTTTTTAGGCCCAGTCCGCCACTGCTTTTTGTGTCCTTACAACATCAGGAGAACAGAGTTTCTGATTCCAACCACACCTTGAAGACCAACCAAATTTTGATTCAAGGCCTAATTGTTCCTGTGCATGCACAAATAGGGTTGCCAATCCCCTGGTGGGGGCAGGGGATCCCCCGGTCTGGAGGCCCTCCCCCCCCCCGCTTCAGGGTCATCAGAAAGCGGGGGGAGGGGAGGGGAATGTCTGCTGGGAACTCATGATTCCCAAAGGAAGCTTATTCCCATAGAAAATAATGGAGAATTGATCAGCGGGTATCTGGGGCTCTGGGGGCCCTGTTTTTTGAGGTAGAGGCACCAGATTTTCAGTATAGCATCCAATGGCTCTCCCCAATATACTCCCTAAGTTTCAGAAAGATTGGACTAGGGGGTCCGATTCTATGAGCCCCCAAAGAAGGTGCCCCTATCCTTCATTATTTCTGGAAGGAAGGCATTTAAAAGGTGTGCGGTCCCTTGAAATGTGATGGCCAGAACTCCCTTTGGAATTCAATTATGCTTGTCACACCCTTGCTCCTGGCTCCACCCCAATGTCTCCTGGCTCCACCCCCAAAGTCCCCAGATATTTCATGAATTGGACTTGGCAACCCTATGCACAAAGTGTGTTCTCACGCAAAGGCCTGTCCCTTGAAGAAAACTATGGTGCTCCGGGCTTCAAAACTCAGACCAACACGGCTACTCCCCCTGAATGGAAATTAAACAAGTTTCTTCTCTCCCCCCTCCCCTTCCCTCAACCTCGAGTTGAGCTCTCTGCAAATCTTGGGAGGAGGGGTGCGAAAAGGGGTGGCGGGACTGGAGAAGGGGGGAGCGTAACCCCCCCCCCTTTTTTTTACTTTGAAACCATAAAGTAGCAAAGCTGCAGTTCCCCGCTGATAGCAACAGGACCTCGATTATGCCTGCGAAAAGTACAAATGGCCGGATGAATGCGAAGAGCAGACCTCCGGCGTTCACCGGGCACTGTTTTTTTTTTTCTTCGTTTAATAGCAGAGGGCTTGGGGTACCTAGGGGGGGCGGGGAGGGGGGTGAGAAGGAGAAACAGACGATTTTCAGTCCAGAGGTCAAGCATATAAAAGTTTGTTTTCCAGGCTGGCTAGAAGCTGGAAACAGGCTTAGGCAGTCCACAGGCCTCCAGTCCACACTGTATCCTGCCCCCCCCACACCTGTTAAGGTTTTTTTTTTTTTTTGCAGAGTCCCATTGGGGTTGCCAAGTTCCAGGAGGCCAAATAACTCAGGATGTATTGAAACAAAACCATACAAATATGTTCAATAGAAGACTAAATAGCAATAACAATCCCCCCCAAAGATTCACAGTTCCGTCAAAGGAGTCCCGAGGCCTTGAGCCTTTTGGAGTTTCGTGCCATTTTGAAATCTTAACTGGAGACCTTTCTGTCCCATTTGTCCATTGGGAATTCTATGCGCAGTCTCGGGACGCACTGAAAAAGAATCTTGCGGGTTTTGCAGCTTTTTCGCGACTTAGCTTCGCATCAGAAACTCGGATATTTTTTTTTTCTGAGCTTTTGCCTTTGGTTGAGATCTGTGGTTGGAGTACCCTGTGCTAGAAGAGGATTTGAAGCAAGAATAATCAAGTCGACCCCCTGTTCCTTGGGACTTCTTGGATGGAACTGGGAAACCTTTGGGGAATTGCTATTGCTATTTTGTAGGGTTGCCAATCCCCAGGTGGGAGCAGGGGATCCCCCGGTTTGGACGCCCTTCCCCCACTTCAGGGTCGTCAGAAAGCGGGGGGAGGGGAGGGAAATGTCTGCTGGGAACTCTTATTCCCTAGGGAGATTTATTCCCATAGGAAATAATGGAGAATTGATCTGCGGGTATCTGGGGCTCTGGGGGAGGCTGTTTTTTGAGATAGATGCACCAAATTTTCAGTATAGCATCTAGTGCCTCTCCCCAAAGTATCAGTTTCAAAAAGATTGGACCAGGGGGTCCAATTCTATGAGCCCCCCAAAAAGGTGCCCCTATCCTTCATTATTTCCTATGGAAGAAAGGCATTGAAAAGGTGTGCCATCCCTTTAAATGTGATGGCCAGAACTCCCTTTGGAGTTCAATTACGCTTGTCACAGCCTTGATCTTGGCTCCACCCCTAATGTCTCCTGGCTCCACCCCCAAAGTCTCCTGGCTCCACCCCCAATGTCCCCAGATATTTCTTAAATTGGACTTGGCAACCCTATTATTTAGTCTTCTATTGAACATATGTGTATAGTTTTGTTCCAATACATTCTTAGTTATTTGGTCACTATTATTTCGGTTGTGCTGTCTGTATCCTACAAGTGACCCCTCTCCCTTCACCAAGCTCCAGGAGGCGGCTGGAGATCTCCTTGGATTACAACGGATCTTCAGGTGACAGAGATCTGTTCCCCTCTGAGAGAATAGCTGCTTTGGAAGGGGGACTCTGTTGCATTATATCCCATTGAAGTCCCTCCCCACAAAATCCAGACCTAATTGGACCCCACCCCTGAAATCTCGAGGTATTTCCCAACCTGGAGCTGGCAATGCTACAATACATGTTGAAGACACCTTTAGCTAAATTGCCAGTTCAGCCTTCTGGGTGATATAATCACAGGCCTTTAAAAAAAGAAAAAGAAGAAGCAGGAATGCAGTTCCGGCTGACTTGGCATCAGGGGGTGTGGCCCAATATGCAAATGAATTCCTGCGGGGCTTTTTCTACCCAAAAAGCCCTGTGCGGAACAATGGTAATGTCAGGGGGAGTGGCTTAATAGGCAATGAGTTCCTGCTGGGCTTTCTCTACCCAAAAAGCCCTGTGCAAAACAATGATGATGCCAGGGGGAGTGGCCTAGGCTTCCCAAATCCCCCGCTTGGCCTGGAGACCCCCGATTTGGAGCCTCCTCCCCCCGCGCGGCAAAAAAGGGAAAGCGGGAGGGGGGGAGAATGGCAGCCCTTCCCACCCAGCCCCGATCGCAGCAGCCAGAGCTCTTCCGTTTTCTCAGGCTGCTTCCTGCCCCCAGTCAGCTGGTCAGTGAATGGAGGGGAGCCCAGCCCCACCCCCAAAGGACCATGTGCCTTTGCACCTCCGGAGGTGAGTGACTTCTGCCGGCTTCCTATTCCATGCCATAAAGTGCCCAACTGGTGTGCCTGTGTTGCTGTGAGAAGCTGGCAGCAACTCGTGAGTAGAGAGGCCAGTCCCCTGCATCAGATTTGCCAGAAACGGGGGGGGGGGGGGGGGAGGGAAACGTCTTCATTATTCCGTATGTGAAGATCGATTCTCATAGGGTATAATGGGGAATTGATTTGGAGGTTTCGGGGGCTTTGGGGGAGCTGTTTTTTGAGGTAGAGGCACCAAATTTTCAATATAGTATCTAGTGCCCCTCCCCAAAGTATCCCCCAAATTTCAAAACGATTGGACCAGGGGGTCCAATTCTATGAGCCCCAAAAGAAGGTGCCCTTATCCTTCATTATTTCCTATGGAAGGAAGACATTTAAAAAAGGTGTGCTGTCGCTTTAAATGTGATGGCCAGAACTCCCTTGGAGTTCAATTATGCTTGTCACAACCTTGATCTTGGCTCCGCCCCAATGCCTCCTCGCTCCACCCCCAAAGTCTCCTGGCTCCACCCCCAAAGTCCCCAGATATTTCTTGAATTGGACTTGGCAACCCTAGAGTGGCCTCATATTAAAATGAGTTCCTGCTGGACTTTTTCTATCCAAAAAGCCTTGTATGAAACAATGGTGGTGTCAGGGGGAGTGGCCTAATATGCTAATGAGTTTCTGCTGGGCTTTTTCTATAAAAAAAAGAGCCCTGTATAATCTAATGTCTTTTTGTCCACTGGTCACCTATTGGGGTATTGTAATGGTTACAGGGCATCAGACTGGGATCTGGGAGACCCAAATTTTAATCCCCTCTCTGCCATGGAAGCCTGTTGGGTGACCCTGGGCCCATCACACACTCTCCGTCTAAACTACCTCACAGGGTTGTGGTGAGGATAAAATGGAGGAAAAGAGAATGATGGGAAACAATCTGGGTCCCCATGGGGAGAAAGGCCGGATAGAATGGAATGAATTACATTAAATGAAATTTGGCATTCTTCGATTGTCAGAAATGGCATTTTCCCAGACAGAGGAATAGGGTTGCTAAGTCCCCAGTGTTGTACCATAGAGTTTTTCCTCCCAAATGGCTAGAGTGTCCAGTAAAACCATAGAGTTTCCGCTAAAATGCCTAGAGTATCACTTCCGGATGACATCATCACACCAATGACATCGGAGGAGGTTCCCCCTGCCGGCCCAGTATGGGCCGGCGGGTTGGAAACCTCCCAGTCGGGGGAACCCCCGCCCAGACTGGGGGCTTGGCAGCCCTACAGAGGAGGTAGAACTCACCAAACCAAGATTCAGACTCCTCTCTTCTCCTAAGTTCCAATGGCTCGCCCCAGATCGCCAGGCAACTTCATCTTTTATTTATTTATTCTCTCCCTGGTTGGGCGAACTTGGTGAATTTTGTAATGTGCCGGTCAGCCATATTGGCCGTTTGATACTAAATTAGCCCTTGAATGGCAAACGGTCACTGCTGCATTGTGCCGTCGGCGTATCCCTCGGAGGTGACTCTGACGGGAGGCTCAATAGGCACTGCAAAGACGGGGGGGTTTAAATAGAAGGCGTCCTTCGCTTACAATCTGTTCTCCCTCTTGGCGGCACGATCAGATTATTCCTTTGTGGCTGCCCGCGACAAAGCTCCAGAACACATGAATGAAACTCAGACTGTGTGTTCTCCTGGTGGATTACATTGGGTCTTTGTATTCGTGAGGCTGACACGGAGAAATACACTTGAGGGGGCGAATATCGGCCACTGATGAGATTATTGCCAAAAACACTAAACGTTGGGGCCCACTGGAGTCAGTCAATTCACCACAGCCCGCAAATGGACTACAGACTGGTCTACGGCAAAGGGCCAAATGTGAGCGCCACGGACATGAATGAGAGCCAAAGACAGGTGGCAACATTTCGGCACTCCCCCATAAAAAAAAATTAGCACCTGACACCTTGCTGCCTGTAATGGTCACCCCCCCCCCCCCCGCCAAATCATAGGTGGGAGTTCCTCTATGGGAACACATTCAGCCTGTGTTGAAAGCGCTGCATCGGCTACCAATAGGGTACCGAATTTGCTTCAAGGTGCTGGTCGTTACCTTTAAAGCCCTATATAACCAGGGTCCTGCATAACTTAGGGACCGCCTTTCCCGGCACGTGCCCCAGCAAGCACTTCGGTCAGGGTCTCAAAACCTGTTGACAGTCCCCAGCATCAGAGAAGCGAGGCTCAAAACAATGAGAGCCGGGGCCTTTTCTGTTGCTGCCCCTAGCTGATGGAATGAGTTCCCTGTGGAGATTAGGGCCCTGCAAGAGCTTTCACAATTCCACAGGGCCTGCAAAACGGCACTCTTCCACCAGGCATTCACATGATGGTAACAACTGCAACAACGGGACTGGCCCATAAGAACACCACCAATGGCCTATCCTGCCCCACTACGGCGACCCTGAGACCTCTGAGTACAGTTAACCACTAGAATTCAATTGCTGCCTGAAACTATTATAGTAGCATCTGCAAAATGTTTTAACCGTTTTATGTTTTATTGTTGGTTATTTTACCGGTCACACGAATGTGTTTGTGTCGACCCTTGGTTTGTGAGCCGCCCTGAGCCTGCCTTTGGCAGGGAGGGCGGGATATAAATTAAATAAATAGGGTTGCCAACTTTGGGTCAGGAAGGGCCTGGAGATTTGGGGGTGGAGCCTGGAGAGCGTGGGGAACTGATTTTCTCCCAGGGAACTGATGTCTGTTGTCTGGAGATCAGATGTAATTCTGGGAGAGCCAGTTTGGTGTAGTGGTTAAGTGTACAGACCCTTATCTAGGAGAACCGGGTTTTAGGGTTGCCAATCCCCAGGTGGGTTGTCAGAAAGCGGGGGGAGGGGAGGGAAACATCTGCTGGGAACTCTGTTATTCCCTATGGAGATTTATTCCCATAGAAAATCATGGAGAATTGATCTGCGGGTATCTGGGACTCTGGGGGGGGCTGTATTTTGGGGTAGAGGCACCACATTTCCAGTATAGCATCTAGTGCCTCTCCCCAAAATACCCCCCAAGTTTCAAAAAGATTGGACCAGGGGGTCCAATTCTGTGAGCCCCAAAAGAAGGTGCCCCTATCCTTCATTATTTCCTATGGAAGGAAGGAATTGAAAAGGTGTGCCGTCCCTTTAAATGTGATGGCCAGAACTCCCTGTGGAGTTGAATTATGCTGGTCACAGCCTTGATCTTGGCTCCGCCCCAACGTCTCCTGTCTCCACCCCCAAAGTCTCCTGGCTCCACCCCCAAAGTCCCCAGATATTTCTTGAATTGGACTTGGCAACCCTACCGGGTTTGATTCCCCACTCCTCCACTTGCAGCTGCAGGAATGGCCTTGGGTTAGCCATAGCTCTCACAGGAGTTGTCCTTGAAAGGGCAGCATCTGGGAGAGCTCTCTCTACTCCATCCACCTCACAGGGTGTCTGTTGTGGGAGAAGAAGATAAAGGAGATTGTAGGCCACTCTGAGGCTGATTCAGAGAGAAGGGTGCGGTATAAATCTGCAGTCTTCTTCTTCCAGCTGCCACCTGGAGGCTGGCAACCCTAGCAGATCCAAACCCCCTCCCCCAACAACATAAGTGGGTCAGAAGAAAGATGAAAAGTGTACAATGAGGCTGGCACGTCAAGTCTTCCTGAGGATTGGGTCCCAAGTTCTTCACATTCCGTGAATATAAGAAAAGTTCTGAATACTCCCTCTAAGCTGTGGAGTCTTGTGAACAAACGTTTGGTGTAGTGGTTAAATGCGTGGGCTCTTATCTGGGAGAACCAGGTTTGATCTCCCACTCCTTCACAAGCAGCTACTGGAATGGCCTTGGGTCAGTCATAGCTCTTGCAGAGGTTGTCCTTGAAAGGGCAGCTTCTGGGAGAGCTCTCTCAGCCTCACCTACCTCTGTTGTGGGCAGGCCCGTAGCTACGTGGGGGTCTGTGGGGGCACAGCCCCCTGACTGCTAGGCAGGACCCCCTGACTTGGGGCCCCTAACCAGCCTCCAGTGCCTCGGATGCATCTTTCTCCATTCTGCCGTCATCATACACTGTTGCTTCTGCTTGCTTAGGGGACGTGATCATACACAATTGCTTCTGCTTGCTTAGGGGGTGGAAGAATTCTCTGAGGCCCGTTTTCCTGAGCTAAAACTAAAATGTGTGAACCAGGGGCTAAAAAACTGCATCAATTAGTTTGCTCTGAGGCCCGTTTTCCTGAGCTAAAACTAAAATGTGTGAACCAGGGGCTAAAAAACGGTGAGCAAACTCAGCTTAGTGGGAACCCCGGTTCTGACAAGTCCGGTAGCATCTTAAAGACCCACGAGATTTCCAGAGTGTAAGGTTGCAACAGAGAGCTTCCATTTTAAAAAAATTATATTATTATGATGATTATTACGTTAAGCTTATATCCCACCCTCTCCGCAAGCGGACTCAGGGCGGCTCACAACATCACATTACTTCCATTAAAAACCATTAAAACATATAAAACACAATTACATATTTAAATTATTTAAAACGTTTCATGGTGCTGTATATAGCCTAGAAATTTTGTTGCTCTCTAAGGTTCTACTGAACTCAACCCTTGCGCTTCTACTGAAGAGCAGTGTGCAGGGTTGCCACCTTCCAGTCCATGGGATAGTCCCTGAATCCCTGGAATACACTTTCCATAGGACGCTCATGCATTGGGGGCTCTCTTGTATGCCATTTGCACGCAGGCATGAATGCTGGATATTCAGGTTCTAGCATAACACTTCCCAACAGAATTGCCAGAACTGGGGGGTTGCCTGCTTTGGGATGGTTCCCCCTGCCACCGGTCAGCTAGCTGGTGGGGGGGGACCCTGCCCCAACCAATGACATTCCCATGTAACATCCCCAATGCAATTATATCATGCAGAAGTGATGTCAGCACACTGGGGATGTCGCACAGGGACACTCTGGTCTTAAGGCAAAGTTCTATGGTTTGAGGCAAGTTGACCGTAGAGTTTTGCCCTCAAACCAGAGCATCCCCACGTGACATCCCTGACATGATGACATCGCTTCAGCAGGATGCCATTGAGTCAGCAGCATCACGTGGCAGCATCACTGTTTGGGGGAGGAGCCCCGTCTCGTCCCAAAAGGCTCCATCCCTCCTTCCAGCAGTGAGAGATAAGGACCTGGCGACCCTACTTCCCAACAGTTTAGAAATAAAGATGGCTGATGACCAGGGGTTGTTTTGTAGAAAAAGCCCAGCAGGAACTTATTTGCATATTAGCCCACACCCCCTAACATCACCATTGCTTCACACAGGGCATTTTGGTAGAAAAAGCCCTGCAGAAACTCATTGGCGTATTAGGCCACACTGCGTTCCTGCTCAAAAAGAGCCCTGTTGATGACAAATGTGATATAGCTGTGAGGAGGGGAAGGGGCCATGGCTCAGTGACAGAGCAATTGCCTGGCATGCAGAAGATCCCAGGTTCAATCCCCAGCATCTTGCCAAGCTTGCTCAATTGCACAGGAGCTACAGAGCAAAGCCTCTGTTTTCTCCATTGGCTGAGGCTCTTCCCTTGGGGAGGAAGGGGGGAGGAAGAGCTTGCTTTGCCAGGCTCTCTTAATCGCACAGCAGAACTACTGAGCCAAGCCTCTCTTCCCTCTATTGGCTGAGGTTCCCCCCCCCTTGTCCTCTGGGAAAAAAGAGGAAAGAGCTCAAGCTTCCTTTGCCCAGTTCCCTGGATCCCATGGGAGAGATACAAAGAAAGCACCTTTAAGTAAAGTAAAGTAAATTTTATTCTTATATCCCGCCCTCCCCCGCCAAAAGGCGGGCTCAGGGCGGCTCACAGACATGGCAAGCCATGATTCGGTTAAAACAGGTAACAATAATTTAAAATATGGTTCAGTTACATAGATTAATTAAAGTTTACAAACATAAAAATAGAAAAATATAAAAATAGATAGAAATAGGTGCTATACTTCTATCAGTCACATATTCCACATTATCATACATCAGTATTTAAGACCAACAAGTGCTAATGTTTTAAGCAGGTTTTATTTTAAGTGGTTTTTTTTTTAAAAAAAAATCTTTAATTCTGTTTGTCTGTGTCCTTTATAAAGTTTATATCTCTACTGCCTAATCTTATATAGGTACACACATGACCCGGCCTGACATGGTCTGGCCCAACAAGGTCTCATTTATGTCAGATCCTGCCCTCATGAGTTCGACACCCCTTTTCTAGGCTGATCCCGCACTGAGCAGGGGGTTGGACTAGATGGCTTCTATTGGCCCCTTCCAAACCTGCGATTCCATGATTCTACCTATCTGCTCATGGGGGAAAGTAAATCCAAATGAGGACCTGGGCGTTGAAAACAGAAGTTATAAGACACCCAAAACCTTCCTTGAAACTCTTTCATTTTATAGCTTTGTGGTAGGGGCTTCTCCCCCACCCACCGCCGGCATAAATTACCCCTTTGCAAAGATGCTTCCCTTCCCGTCCCATCCCCCTGGACGTGCATACATTTTAAAAAAAAAAACAGTGTGAGAATTACTTGAAGAGGCGGAGGCTTTCTTTATAATTCCAACACCACCACCCCCTCCTTTCCAAACTGGATGAGCATTCATAATGGAAATCCTCCTCGTTCTTTACTGGCTTGCCTCTACTTCAAAAGCCTGAAACTATCTTTAGCCCCGGTCGAGTGAATGACCACTTACGTGAGCGATGCCTTATTAATACGATGACTCAGCCACTTCCCGATAAGGAGAACAATGGAGGGTCACTGCTCCAGCATCCCTTACAGGAATTAATGAGAACATGCTGCTGGTAATTTGGACCACTGGCGAGGGCGCTGGAATTAAAAGGCTCCTGTCTCGGGCTTCGCGCTTCTCCTGCCAGGCTCCCAACCTGAGAAATCCAGGGACGAAGTAGGGTTACCAATCCCCCGGTGGGTAGGAGAAATTAACCCTAAGGTTCTGTGATAGAAAGGAAAGGTCCCCTGTGCAAGCACCAATCGTTTCCGACTCTGGGGTGGTATCGCTTTCACAACGTTTTCACAACTTTGTTACGGGGTGGTTTGCCATTGCCTTCCCCGGTCATCTACACTTTCCCCCTAGCAAGCTGGGGACTCATTTTACCAACCTCAGAAGGATGGAAGGCTGAGTCAACCTCGAGCTGGCTACCTGAAAACCCAGCTTCCACCAGGGATCAAACTCAGGTCGTGAGGAGAGCTTAGGACTGCAGTACTGCAGCTTTAACACTCTGCGCCATGGGACTCTTAAGGTTCTGTGATGACCAGCCTCCAAATGAATAAATCAACTTGGGAAAATTCATACAAAAAACTTTCAATAACATTCTAAACATTCACATAAACCTTTTTTTTACCAACATACCCTGATAAACAGAACACCTCAAGTGGAAAAAGGACAGAGTCTTAAGCTTTATGATGTATAGTCCCATGTAGATTATATGTCCTTCCAAATTCAAGAGAAATCCTCGGTCAACTTGCTCTTGAGGAGATCCCACAGTCTTTCTGAGTTGTTCCAATTCCAATAATGTAGAATGTACACAGCACAACACAGCGACAAGGTTGTACTTTGTATTCCCTCATTTCACTAGAAGCTTGAACCAGCTTTCTCAAATTCATCAGAGCACGGCAAGATTCCACTTCTTCATTTACAACTAAGTTACAATTCTCTAAGAGCCCCGTGGCGCAGAGTATTAAAGCTGCAGTATTTCAGTCCTAAGCTCTGCTCACGACCTGAGTTCGATCCCCAATGGAAGCTGGGTTTTCAGGTAGCCAGCTCGAGGTTGACTCAGCCTTCCATCCTTCCGAGGTCAGTAAAATGAGTACCCAGCTTACTGAAGGGAAAGTGTAGATGACTGGGGAAGGCAATGGCAAACCACCCCGTAAAAAGTCTGCCGTGAAAACGTAGTGAAAGCAACGTCACCCCAGAGGCGGAAATTACTGGTGCTTGCACAGAAGACCTTTCCTTTCCTACAATTCTCTAAAGAGAATTGATCCATGGGTATCTGGGACTCTGGGGGGGGCTGTTTTTTGAGGCAGAGGCACCATGTTTTCAGCATAGCATTCAGTGCCTCTTCCCAAAATACCCTCTAAGTTTCAAAAAGATTGGACCAGGGAGTCCGATTCTAGGAGCCCCCAAAGAAGGCGCCCCTATCCTTCATTATTTCCAATAGAGGGACAGCATTGAAAAGGTGTGCAGTCCCTTTCAGTGTGATGGCCAGACCTCAACTATGCTTGTCACACTCTTGCTCCTGGCTCCACCCCCGATGTCTCCTGGCTCCACCCTCAACGTTTCCTGGCTCCACCCCTAAAGTCCCCAGATATTTCTTGAATCCATCTTGGTAAGCTTAGGCCGAAGAGGGGAAGAAGTCAAGAACGGATGCCAAAAGGAAAGCTGCCATTAGAGGTGGAAGCCTAGTTTTTTCCTTCTTCTCCTGATCATGTTTCGTTCCTGAAACATGCACCATTTACCGGCTGCTGCTGCCGAGAAGGAGCGCAGAAAGTGAAGTGTGACAAACTCACATGGCATGTTTGAGGAATTACATAGAGATGGGGGAAATGGGGGTTGTTTGGATCTTCCAGATCCTCATTAGAGGTGGTGACTCGAAAAAGGTTCTTCTCAAAGGTGGCCCTGCGATTCTGGAACTGCCTCCCGTAGAGCCTCACCTGGCCCAATTGTTGATCCCCTGCTGGTGTCAAAGGAAGGTGTTGCTGTGATGAAATGGGAATGAGGAAAGGAGCCAATCATGTCATCCTGTTTTCACAATGATTTACTATTTCGTTAAGGATTCCCTGGCTTTATTTTTGTTTTGTTTTTTGCAGTGTCGTTAATCTAACTGTTGCCGTGTTGTTGTTGTTTTACAGAGTTCGTCAGGAAAAGTTCTCTCTATCCTCTTTTTCCACCCAATGCATTGTGTCTATAAGGTCCCCTGTCAATTGTCTTTTCTATAAACTGAAAACCCTCCAGACACCTTCTTGATTCATAGGCAGGCTAATACTGTAATCCTATAAATAGTTACTCCAGCCTCTGCAAATTGAAACCAATCAGGTTGGAGTGGGGAAAGGGTGCATGGAATTCCACCGTTATCTTTGTAGCCTCTAAGCTACACCAGTCTCAGGAAAGACTCTTTGAATTCCTTGGTGGAAAAGTGGGATCCCTAAGTAATAGACCAGGGGTGGAGAAACTTGCTTAATGTGAGAGGCACACAGAATAAATGTCAGATGTCTGAGAGACACAAGATGTGAACGTCAGAGAGAGGGAAGGAGAGAAGGAAGGAGGGAGGAAGGAACTTTACAAGCTGAACCAGTTCATGAGGCAGCTAAAAATTCATGATGGTCTGAACCACCTGGCTATCCAGGTCAGGAAGAAATTTCAAATTTTGTTAGGGTTGCCAAGTCCTCTTCATCCCCCATCGGGGGACATCGTGTGCACGATGCGCACGCATGATGAAATGATGTCACCCGGAAGTGACATCATCAAAATGGCAGCGCCCATGCGGGGGCCACTCTAGGCGTTCCAGGAAAACTATGGTTTTCCTGACACTCTAGCTATTTGGGAGGTTAAAACTCTATGGTACCTATTGTACCATAGAGTTTTACCTCCAAAATGGCTAGAGCATCTGGGGAAGCCATAGAGTTTTCCCAGAAATGCCTAGAGCAGCCCCACATCGGGTGCCACCATTTTGATGACATCACTTCCAGGTGACGTCATCACACCAGCGACACAGGGGAGGTTTCCCCCGCCAGCCCAATGTGGACCAACAGGTTGAGAACCTCCCAGGCAGAAGATTCCCCGCCCGGACCGGGGACTTGGCAGCCCTAAATTTTGTGCTTTTAATTTTTCCCACAATTCATCTGGTTTTTTTTTTTTGTTATTTATACTTTATTAAGTTTTTCATAAAGCATATCACAGACGTTCATTCCGTCGAACAAACGGAGGCACTTATCCAACACCTTGTGCACCGCCACCATATATTCTCCTAATCTAAACTGCCTGAACTGATCGAGTTAATTAGATGCCGGCATGCCAGTTCCCCATTCCGAGAGCCCCCGGGGGTAAACAAGTCCCAGATTTCAAAATGCAGAGCTTTAAACATTAGATGCTTCTAGAAAAAGCGGACCAAATCTCTTCAAATTGTTGTTGTTGACATTGCCGGCGATATGCTATCCTTTCTTGCACAGCCAAAGCATACATTCCCTCAAGCCAAGTAGTAATCGTGCCGGTGAAGCCTTCACGCCACTGCAGCATCTGTGGAGAGGGGTGCCAGAAGTTAGCCTTGGCTACGGTGCCAGATAATCTAGGGCTGGCCCTGTGAATGAGGCATGTCATGAACCGCAAACCAACTTGCATTTTCCTGGTTCATGCCCATCCAGGGTCTCAAACAAGTCTTTCATCTCACCTACTGCCTGGACCTTTTAACTGGAGATGCTGGGGATTGAACCTGGGACCGTCTGCATGCCGAACGGATGCTCCACCACTGAGTCATGGCCCCTCCCCCATATTTGTATATGGGCTAAAATATCTGCATTTGCTTGTACCCATGATGACACTTTGGGTACAAGAGAAAGAGGAAGCTTATGTTCAAGCAGGAAGATGTCTTTATGACTTATGGCATTTTATGGGCTGGACGTTGCAACCATTATAGGCGTCAAATGGATTTTCAATAGCTGAGCATTATATTTAAATCAGTACCAAAGCAAATAAGGTACACCGGGATAATTAATCATCTAAATAACAGCAAACTTTATGATTATGTATATTTGGAGGCACGTTTATAGCACGAGATGAAAAGTTTACAGGCATTCTTATGACGTCCCAAGGTCCAATCTATAGCTGGAGCTGAAATCTCTTAAATTTTGATGCAACTCTTTGCATGCTGTACTTCACAAAACCAGCCACTCGAAACGTATTTGTTTTATAAAGGAGAATTTATTTGTTTAAAGGCAGAGGTTGCACAAAATGAACGTCGGGGCCTGCTAGTAGCGACAGAATGCGACGCAACGCAACTGATCAAAACAATATGTGACATCACGTCCCTTCTTCTGCCAAAACTAACCGAAAATAAAGCTTCGACCGCAAATCTTCCCTTGTACCGCTCGCAAATTAATCCCAACGTGGAGACACACAGCTGCCAGCAACAAAACCAAAACAGAACCAAGACGCAAATGAGTTCCCCATCATGGTTGAGAATTCCTCTCTTCCCAGTGGGACATAATTGACGCAGATGCTGTGTGAATGCATGGTGGAAAATGAGGCAATAGAATCCTTTGAGGGCGGCACGGACTATACCAGGGGTGGCCAAACTTGCTTTACTAAGAGTCACATAGAATAAATGTCAGATGTTTGAGAGCCACAAGACATGAACATCAGATGTTTGAGAGCCACAAGACATGAACATCAGATGTTTGAGAGCCACAAGACATGGAGGGAGGGAGGAAAAATAGAATAGATGGGGAGGGAGAAAAAAACCCAGGCAGGAACTCATTTGCATATTAGGCCGTTGGAAGGAAGGAAGGAAGGAAGGAAGGAAGGAAGGAAGGAAGGAAGGAAGGAAGGAAGGAAAGGAAGGAAGGAAGGAAGGAAGGAGACATAATGGGTGAGAACAGAGTTAAGAATGTAAGAATAGAAGATGAGCCCTTCTGGATCAGACCACTAGATGAGCCCTTCTGGATCCATCTAGTCCAGGGGTAAGGAATGTTGGCTCTCCAGATGTTTTTTTGCCTACAACTTCCATCAGCCCCAGCCAGCATGGCCAATGACTGGGGTTGATGTGAGTTGTAGGCAACCATCCTGTCTCAAAAAACAACCAACCAGTTCCTCTGTAGGGCCAATGACGGGGCATAGAGGCAGAGGAAGGAAGGAAGGGAGGGAGGGAGGGAGGGAGGAAGGAAGGAAGGAAGGAAGGAAGGAAGGAAGGAAGGAAGGGAGGGAGGGAGGGAGGGAGGGAGGGAGGGAGGGAGGGAGGAAGGAAGGAAGGAAGGAAGGAAGGAAGGAAGGAAGGAAGGAAGGAAGGAAGGAAAGGAAGAAGGAAGGAAAGGAAGGAAGGAAGGAGGAAGGAAGGAAGGAAGGAAGGGAAGGAAGGAAGGAAGGAAGGAAGGAAGGAAGGAACTTTAATGTTAAATGTATTCTGCTTGCCACCGGCTGGCTTGGCTTGGAGAAGTAATTTAAAGAGAGAAATGCCTTCTCCAAGCCAGCTGATGGGACAACGGGGGCTTCAAGAGCCACATAAAGACATAAATGTGCAAAAGAGGCACATGTGGCTCCTGAGCCACAGTTTGGCCACCACCACTTTGCAGCATCGGTAAGGAACAGTATATATCTCTGCCCTCACAAATATGCGGGGGTGGGGCCAGAATCCCTCCAAGATAAAATCGAACAGATCAGGAACAACCCACTCCCTGCCTGCTAGCTTTCTATAGCGAAACTATAGGATCTTAGCGTACAGCTGTGTAAACTAAAAAACCGCTAAGAGACACCATAAATTTTAAGAGACTTTTAATACATTTTAATAAATAAATTTTAACCGCTAAGAGACACCATACATTTTAGCTTTCTACAGGGAGAGAAGTTTTTGGTACACACAGCTTTCAAAACGTGGTTCAGACTAGAGTAGTGCCATCTTTCCGGGGGTGGAATTCTAGCAGGAGCGCCTTTGCATATTAGACCACACACCCCTGACGTAGCCAATCCTCCAAGAGCTTACAAAAAAAAAAGAGCCTTGTAAGCTCTTGGAGGATTGGCTCCGTCAGGGGTGTGTGGCCTAATATGCAAAGGAGCTCTTGCTAGAATTCCACCCCTGCATCTTTCACATAACTTGAGGACTCCACCATCCGATTCTGCTTGGCTTCTTCGGCTTTATTAGGGTTGACAGATCCAGGTTGGGAAGCTCCTGGAGATTTGGCGATGGAGCCTGGGGAGAACCGTGACTTCAGCGGGGGCACAATGCCACAGAGCCCACCCTCCAAAGCAGCCATCTTCTCCAGGGGAAACTGATCTCTGAAGATGAGCTGTAATTCTGGAGGATCCCCAGGTCCCACCTGGAGGCTGCCATCCCTAGTAGGCACCAAAGGAAAGAAGGTAGAAAGAAGAAGATATTGGATTTATATCCCGCCCTCCACTCCGAAGAGTCTCAGAGCGGCTCACAATCTCCTTTCCCTTCCTCCCTCACAACAGACACCCTGTGAGATAGATGAAGATATTGGATTTATATCCCGCCCTCCACTCCGAAGAGTCTCAGAGCGGCTCACAATCTCCTTTCCCTTCCTCCCTCACAACAGACACCCTGTGAGATAGATGCAGATATTGGATTTATATCCCGCCCTCCACTCCGAAGAGTCTCAGAGCGGCTCACAATCTCCTTTCCCTTCCTCCCCCACAACAGTCCCCCTGTGAGGTAGATGCAGATATTGGATTTATATCCCGCCCTCCACTCCGAAGAGTCTCAGAGCAGCTCACCATCTCCTTTCCCTTCCTCCCTCACAACAGACACCCTGTGAGATAGATGCAGATATTGGATTTAATATCCCCGCCCTCCACTCCAAAGAGTCTCAGAGTGGCTCACAATCTCCTTTCCCTTCCTCCCCCACAACAGACACTCTGTGAGATAGATGCAGATATTGGATTTATATCCCGCCCTCCACTCCAAAGAGTCTCAGAGTGGCTCACAATCTCCTTTACCTTCCTCCCCCACAACAGACACCCTGTTAGGTAGATGAAGATATTGGATTTATATCCCGCCCTCCACTCTGAAGAGTCTCAGAGCGTCTCACAATCTCCTTTACCTTCCTCCCCCACATCAGACACCCTGTGAGGTGGGTGGGGCTGAGAGGGCTCTCACAGCTGCTGCCCTTTCAAGGACAACTCCTGCAAGAGCTATGGCTGACCCAAGGCCATTCCAGCAGGTGCAAGTGGAGGAGTGGGGAATCAAACCCGGTTCTCCCAGATAAGAGTCTGCACACTTAACCACTACACCAAAATGGAAAGCCAGTGCGGTCTACAACTGTTGGAGCAGGCCTGGAGAAACCGAGGTTCAAATCCCGTGCTCACAATGGAACTTCTCTGGGGCCCAGTCCTTTCTCTGCCTAATCTTCCTTGTGAATACAAAAGAGAGGAGGAAAGACCCCATATCTGACTCCTAAAAATGAATGAAATGAATAAACGTCTTGGGATTAGGGTTGCCAAGTCGGATTCAAGAAATATCTGGGGACTTTGGGGGTGGAGCCAGGAGACATTGGGGCGGAGCCAGGAACAAGGGTGTGACAAGCATAATTGAACTCCAAGGGAGTTCTGGCCATCACATTTAAAGAGGACAGCACACCTTTTTAAATGTCTTCCTTCCATAGGAAATAATGAAGGATAGGGGCACCTTCTTTTGGGGCTCATAGAACTGGGACTCCCTGGTCCAATCGTTTTGAAACTTTGGGGAGAGGCACTAGATACTATACTGAAAATTTGGTGCCTCTATCTCAAAAAACAGCTCCCCCAGAGCCCCCGAAACCTCCAGATCAATTCCCCATTATACCCTATGAGAATCAATCTCCACATAGGGAATAATGAGGTGCTCAGCAGACGTTTCCCTCCCCCACCCCGTTTCTGGCGACTCTGAAGCGAGGGACTGGCCTCTCTACTCACGAGTTGCTGCCAACTTCTTCAAAGTAAAACAGACACAGCATCCAAGAGGAAGCCTTTCAATAGGAGACTGAAGCCTCCGGAGGTGGAAAGGCACATGGTGGCTGTGGGGGCGGGGCTTCCCCCCTCTGGCCAGCTGACTGGGGGCAGGAAGGAGCCTGGGAAAGCAGAAGAACCCCCACTGGGACCTGGGGATGGCAAGCCTACTTGGGATCCTAGACCACAGCTTGGATGGCCCAGGCTAGCCTAATCTCATCAGAACTCGGGAACTAAGCAAGGTCAGTCCTGGCTAGTACTTGGCTGGGAGACCACCAAGGAATTCTGGGGTTGCTACACGAGGCAAGCCACAGCAAACCGTCACCGTCTCTTGCCTTGAAAACCTTATCCAGGGCCGGCTCTACCCCTAGGCAAACTAGGTGATTGCCTAGGGCGCTGGCCTTCCTGGGTGTGCTAATTTGGATGCCCACCATATGTCTCGGTGATGTTATCAGTGCGAGGGGTCAGAAATTAGCCTCGCCCAGGGTGCCAGACAGTCTAGGGCCAGCCCTGACTTCTTGGGGTCCCCACAAACAGCTTGTGACTTGACAGAACTTTTCACCACCAGAATCCTGTACAAATTGTTTGTTCCTGTCTGGAAGTGGATTCATATAAGTGCGCTAGGGTTGCTAGCCTCCAGGTGGGACCAACTACGCAAGAGGAGACCATGTAACACAACCAACAAGTACAAGCAAAGCTCACGACCAATTACTGCAAAAAAACATTCCATATTTTTTAAGCAATTATTAAAGTTTTCAAAGATTTCAGGTTTTCACGGCTGGTAACATCATTAGGGTTTGTAGAATCTTTCGGGCTCAAGTGCTGTGTTCTACTGGAGAGTTTTTCTTCCAGACGTTTCGTTCTCAGCTGCGGAGAACATCCTCAGTGGTGTTGCAGCCGGAGCAGGCGCTCTGACCTTCTTGGCTGCTGTGCATGAGTGGGGCCAGGGCTGCTGGAGAGCTGCTATTTCTAGGCGGGGGAGGGGGTGTGGTGAAAGGGCAATAGGTTTGTGGATGTGCCCATTGTTTGGTGGGGCTTCCTGGAAGGGTAGTGATAAGGAAACTGGCTGTTGAATGTGACCATTGTTCTGTGTTAATTGCTGGGAGGGTTGGAAGGGGTGTGAAGAAAAGGAAGATGGTTGTTGACTGTGCTGATTGTTCTGTGGAAATGTGCTGGTTGTTCTGTGAATTTCTGCAATTTATAGTCTATAGTCTAATTATTAAAGTGCTTCTAAGTGCATAAGGTGCATGGTCATATTTTGGTATGCTGTAAATACAGTCACAATTCGCAATATGCAGACCCGGGAAAAAAAGCGCAGTGCACATTTACAAAATAAGCCAAAACTTTAAAAGTCCCCCAAAAGCTTATCCGTTTGCAAGAGCGCTGCTCAATCTATGAGTCTGAACTTTATGCACTTAGAAGCACTTTAATAATTGTTTAGAAATATAGATTTTTTTTTTTTCAGTAATTGGCCATGAGCTTTGCTTGTACTTGTTGGTTTAGTCTCCAGGTGGGGCCTGGAGATCTCCCACTTTTGCAACTGATCTCCAGCTGGAAGAGATCAGCTCCTCTGGGGGGGGGGGGGAATGGCAGCTTGAAGGGTAGGCTCTAGAGCATTGTGCCATGCTGAGGCCCCTCCCCAAACTCCACCCTCTCCTGGCTCCGCCTCCCAAAGTATCCAGGTATTTTCCAACACAGACCTGGCAATCCTAACCAGTGCTCCCTCTAAGCTGTGAAGTCTTGTGAGCGAGAATTCTACTTCATGAGCTACTGCCATTAAAGTTGCGAGAGTCTGCATACATTAGTTTGCTCTGGGGCCATTTTTCCTGAGCTAAGACAAAAATGTGTGAGCCGGGGGCAAAAAAAGCTGTGAGCTAGCTCACACTAACCCAGCCTAGAGGGGACACTGACCCCTAATAGGTGCTTGTTTTCTTGTTCACTGTAAATAGGGGATGCTTTTGAATTTCTCCTGCCCCCCCCCTCTTGATTTTGCTTCTTGTCAAATCCAACCAGTGAGACTTGATTTCCCTGTCACTGTCTGCTTCCTCGCGCTAACCGCGTCCCATTCAAAGGAACCAATTTTTCAGCTCTCCCCCCCCCCCAGCCCCCCAATCTTACTTGTTGGCAGGGCTTTTTTGGCAGAAAAAGCCCAGCAAGAACTCATTTGCATATTAGGCCACACCCCCTGACATCACCATTGTTACATAGGACTTTTTGTAGGAAACGTCCAGCAGGGTCTTATTTGCATATTAGGCCACACCCCTGACACCAAGACAGCCGGAACTGCGTTCCCATGTGCTCCTGCTCAAAAAAAGCCCTGCTTGTTGGGGCTGGATGGAATTTGGGTGCCCTCTCCACTCCCCGTTCCCTTCACCTATTGACTGAGCTGCTCCGACTTGTCAATTTCTCTTAACGAGCACCTCCCAAATCTGCGCTTACTGCTGCAACTCTTCTTTCTCCGGGTCCTCTCCCTGGATCAATGATATTCTAACGATCCGTCTTGGCTGATCTTCCTGCGCAGCCTCTCTCTGAACAGCACTCCAGGCAGATTCAAGGGGGAGCTTCTAGTTTCCTTTGCTCTGTGCGAACTTCCCAGGAATGCCCTCCTGGGATGTGCTGACATGGGTCACGTTTCCTCCATAGAGCCCCATAACCCCCGAGATCATTTTCCTTTGATTCCTGGAAACGATGGTGAATTAAGCAGTTTGCAAGATTGCAGATCCGTTTTCCATGCCAAGGCAACTGGCGATGCTGTTTCCCTTCCCCTTCCGTATGCCTGTTTTGCAGGACATTTGGGCAACCACTAGGGATGCTAGCCTCAGTTGCAAACCCAGGAGATCTCAGCTACCACCTGGAGGTTATGGGAAAAATCAGAATACTCAACATACAAAACTGACACAAAAGGGAAACACCACGCCGGACATAACAGCACCTTAATAACACTTTAAAAGGTAAAGGTAGTCCCCTGTGCAAGCACTGAGAGCCAGTTTGGTGTAGTGGTTAAGTGCGCGGACTCTTATCTGGGAGAACCAGGTTTGATTTCCCCACTCCTCCACTTGCACCTGCTGGAATGGCCTTGGGTCAGCCATAGCTCTGGCAGAGGTTGTCCTTGAAAGGGCAGCTGCTGTAAGAGCTCTCTCAGACCCACCTACCTCACAGGGTGTCTGTCATGTGTGTAGGGGGGAGATAAAAGAAGATTGTGAGTCCACTGTGAGACTCTTAGATTCAGAGTATAGGGTGGGATATAAATCCAATATCCAATATCTTCTTAACAACCCCTGGGGTGATGTCACATCATGACGTTTTCTTGACGGCCTTTTTTACGGGGTGGTTTCCCATTGCCTTCCCCAGTCATCTACACTTATACAATGTCAAAATTATTATATGATAAAATACAAGTTTAATCCAATCAAAGTCTCTATGTTGCAAGTTCTATGCAATTTCAGCCACCTTCAGTCTTTCTAGTGTGACGAACAACTGAGAACTTCTAGAGCTGAACAAGCAAATGGCTCAAAAGTCGCAAAAGTGTGCTCACACAGGCATTCATCCAGAGATACATCCCGATACAAATAGGTGCATGCAGGCACTCTACAAAATTCCAGGTTTCCACCAACAATTGCAAATAATAGATCCAAGCGGGCAGTCGTGTTGGTCTGAAGCAGTAGAACAAAGTAGGAGTCAAGTTGCACCTTTAACACCAACCAAGTTTTATTCAGGATGGAAGCTTTCATGTGCTCTAAGCACACTTCTTCAGACGAGGAATCAGGTACAGTGAGTAGAGCTACATAAAGCTGGCAGGCAGTGGTTTAGAGTGCAAAAAAGGTACACATTTAAAATCCAATGACAGAATAGCAAAATTAACAAATTGAGTAAACCTTTGATCTGGGTAACATGAGCGTGAGAAACCGATAAAACAGTAACATGTCAAAATGTGAGAATGTTTGCTAATCACTCTATTGTTTGTAAGCCTGGGCCAAAATGAGGGCATATATTTCTCAGAAATAACATTACAAATAATGTCATGGAAATCTAAGCGTTACAGAATCAGACCATACATATATATTTAGAAGAATGTCAAAATATCCTCTTGAATTTTTTATAGTGCTATAAAATAGTCCTATATTCTCTTCAATAGCCCCGTGGTGCAGAGTGTTAAAGCAGCAGTACTGCAGTCCTAAGCTCTGCTCACGACCTGAGTTCAATCCCCAGCGGTAGTTGGGTCTTCAGGTAGCCGACTTGAGGTTGACTCAGCCTTTCATCCTTCCGAGGTCAGTCAAATGAGTACGCAGCTTGCTGGGGGGGAAGTGTAGATGACTGGGGAAGGCAA
>NC_083236.1:55042452-55194952 GCF_032191835.1 Heteronotia binoei | reverse complement strand
AACCCCCTGGAAAACCTCTAGCTACTGGCCTGGGTTGGGGGAAGTCGAAAGCTTGCAGACTGGCCTGGCGCTTCTAAAGAAGCAGCCTTGCTTTTGTGCCTAAGAAAAAAGCAACGTGCAAAAAAGGCAATGTGCAAAAAGAGACAAACCCAAATCCACTCAGTTTCTTGGATGGAGAAACAAAGGTTGACCTTCTGTCGTCGTCCCCCCCCCCCCCCCACACACACTTCTTGCCTTGCCACAGTTGGGTGACTGAGGCATCTTTTCTGAATGAAGTGGTGGCATGCCATTCAAAAGACCTCTCATTGGTGAACAGTTTAGGATGTGTGGACCCCTCTACTCAAGAGTAGGCTCAGATCCCACCAGATTATTGGTAGTTTGCAAGCATCCTCCTCCTCTATTATTATTATTATTCCACTGAAACGTGCACAGATTTGCTAGAGGCCTGCTTGCTGGCGGGCTGAATACTTACGAGTAGCCCCATTGCTGTAGATGTGACTGGCCGGCCAGCCAGCCAAAGGTTGTCTTGATTGATTTAATACAGTCTTTGGAGGAATCGTCTGTTCAGACTTAGAAGCTCCTGGCAGGCTTGGCTTCCTTTGGGGGTTTGCGTTTGGGCAGTGAGGCGCTGGAGACCTTTACTCTCGAGCAGTCCCATAGGTCTTAACCAGGCGTGGAAGAGATCAGCTGTCTGAGTGACATGTGGGTCGGGTAGGTGGATCCTCAAAGGGTGGGCGCCAGAGTTTTCATAGAGGACTTCTGATGTTGCCTTCCTGCTTTCTCAGGAGTAAATCCTCAATCCACTCCACCCCCAAGGTATTCTGAGAGGTGTCTGTGGGTGCATCTCTAGATTAGGAATGGGTTTGGAAGGTTTTTTTTTTTAAACGTCCCTTGAAAAGGAAGTCACGTTCTGCACAGGCCGCACACCACCAAGGGCTCAGAAGTATGGTCCCACAAAGGACTGTCACGTAAAGGTCATTTGCTCTCCGAGGAATCCCAGTGGAATTTACAGAACCCTCCAAGAAGTATATCTAGTTCAGGGAGACGGCTCGGTGAGAATTGCTGACTCCAAAGTCAGTTTTTCAAACAGGAACTGTGGAGATAGCCCAAGAGTGAAGCCTTAACCTGTAGGCCGTCAACTGTCTGTGTTAGGTGCTTGGAGCCCAGAAATTGAATGGGAAGTCTGTGGAGTACCAGAGTTTATGGATAACTGTTTTTGTCCATTCCGGCCCCCCCCAGCCCTTCGGAGGAGGGGGTTAGATTTCCCTGCCCATGTGGATCTCCTCAGAGACGGCTCCCACATCCTGCCTCGACCAAGTTGGCAGATCTTGAGGTAAATTTTTGAGGGCCGAGCAAAGAGGCCTTCTGGGAATGACTCTCCCGCTCACTTCAGAGTTGTGGAAAGTGAGGCCTTCTGAAAAACTGCACCTCTAAGTTGTCTCCTCGGATGGTTCACAAATCCCACTTCTTGCCCCCACACCCCCAGTCACATCCTCTTTCAACAAAAGGTGCCTTATAGAAAGGCACAGACCCAGGCAAAACAGGCCTGTTTTATTATTCCCCAGGGCAGCCTTGTGACATTCTGTTGGCAGCTAACGCCAAAATGATTTTTATGCAGGCGTGGAAGAGTAAAAGAACTGCTCTTTCTCGCTGTGGTTTGAGCCAGCCTCAAGATTTGTGTCCTCGCCGTGGCTTGGGACAGGGTTTTATGTTGGCATGTCCAATGTTGACCTGTGGCCCTCTTCTTTCCAGATATCCCCTCTGCATACACCTCCTTTTTTCCATTTCCTTCAGCTTACATAAGATCGGGAGGGATGGTTTTAAAACTTTGGGAACAAATGGTTTTCAGCCTATCGGACTTGAGAAGGGGGTTTCTGTTGCAGAAGGAGAGAGGGGTTTCCCCGGAAGCTGCCTCTGGGTGTTGAATGGTAATGGCTTGATGGTAATGGCTAGTTGCACGGTTTTCCCATCATCCATTTTAAGAACTTGCTTGTCCTTGGTAGGTTGGGAGCTGAATGTCTCTCTCTCTCTCTGACTGCTTGGAACAATAAACACCTTAGCAAAGGGATTTCTCCCCCCTCTTTTACCTTGCAGATTTTTGCTGTCTACCTCGTTCACACAGCAGGTTTCCCCCTTCTCCCTCCCTCCCTCGTTTGTTGGGGGATGAGAAGGTAACCCTCGTTGGAGGATGAGGAGGTAACCCTCAGGAATATGGGATTTGCTGCTCCGATGCCATAATGGCTGCTAGACAGTGCCATTTCCCTTTGCTGCCCCAGTTGCTGAATGCAGCAGCATTGTAGCAAACCAGTAAGAACAGAGGGGTCGATTGGGTCATAGTTTGAGGAGCAGAAGTGGTCGGATTTTGGGGGGGGGAGGGGGAGAAGGAAATAGATTATCTCCATCTCTGTATGCATAGATATGCATGTGATGTGCAGTGTTCAAATCCTGAGTGTTGGTATTTAGAAGGGCGGCACACTGGCTCTCTCCAAGGGCTCGTGCATGCTCAGATTGCTGAGCATCATAATGATATGTTGGCAAGAGGGGAGTTCTGTCAACAAAGTGGAAATCAAGGGTGTCTGAATTTGTCTTGTTAAATAATTTATGGAGGTGCTAGTCATTTCTGAAACCTCAGGCTTTAGCTCTGTGTTCTTTGACATCCCCGTGACCGAATGATCGATCAAGCCTTTTCAAAAGAAAACACTTAAAAAAAAATAATAATAAGAAAGTGTTCAGTGTGGGTTGAATGGCTCATGGTACGTCACTGCTTGTGTCAAGCCATGCGCCTCCCAAGTACCAAAGATAGGAGAAACTTGGGGATTGACCCAGGTCATGGCAGAGAACCTTGACGAAGCCAGATTGGCAATGAAGAAAATAACAGCCTCTTGGATGGATACGTGTTGCTATGGATAAGGAAGCTCTCAAAGTTTGGCTGCTTCCTTCTCAGAGAAAGCTGTAAGGGTGTGGTCAGATAAAAGTTTTGTTTGGAGTGTACCTGATAACCCTCATGTGACTTATACTAACGGCCCTGCTGTGTTACACTGGGGCCCACGTGTTGACCAAAAGCAGGTCCATATCCATGTCTGTCTCACCACAGTCCCATGTTGGTTGATGCTTAGTTCTTCTGAGGTTCGTTACTCCCTTTCCCAGATCAATTTTAGTGCTATATCGCTAAACCCACCTTAACCAGAAACCTCATAACTGCTTTTAAGTTACAGATCTTGTGTGTGGTGGTCCATCTTAATCTCTGCCTGTGGTCTAAATCCTGAGGTGTGAAAATAAACATCTCACCTAGGCTGAGGACATGTTCCCATTTTGGAGAGTGTTGTGGAGATAGATGTCTTTTCATCTGTTGCTACCCAAAATGGTAGATTGAGTTTGAAACTTGGGACGTAGCAAACTGGTCGATCTGGGATTGAAACGAGTGAGATCCATTCTGTAACAGCAGCCATTTCCTTCTGATGGCAGAAGTCTTCCTACAGAAGCAAGAGCATCTTCCATTGGAGAGCCATGGCACTTGGTGGCGCTTCCTTATGCCAGAGGAAAGCACCGCTGTAACCTGGAGATCCAGTCCGCTGACAACATGTGTCTTATTTATAGTTAATCGAGTGGGAAAGAGAACTATTGCTATCCATGAACCATCACAAGAAAGGCCTTGAGATAGAAATCTTTGAAATTAATGCGTGCAACATTTAGAAATGAGTGTAATCCCAAAACCTTTTGTAAGGAACTCCTCCTTTTTGATCCTCACCAGCTGCACAGTGGTTCCACATATTTCAGAAATGTTATTTGAGTATGGGATTTTTTGGTGGTTTCTTTCAAGGAAGAAAGCAGTTTACACAAATGAAGCAACTAACCAGGTAATTTGCGACCAGTGTTCCCTCTAAGCAGAGTTAGCATGAGCTAGCTCACAGATTTTTAGCCTCCAGTTCACACATTTTTGTCTTAGCTCAGGAAGAATAACCCCAGAACCCACTACATTTATGCAGTAGCTCATAACTTTAATGCCAGTAGCTCACAAAGCAGAATTTTTGCTCTCAAGACTCTGCAGTTTAGAGGGAACATTGGTTGTGACTGATTTCATATCCCTCGGAGACTATTGGCAGATAGAGTTATTGGAAGGTGCTGGGAATCCCTGCTATTGGCCTGGCAGTTTCCAAATATTTTTAGTTATAATTTGACAGCCTTTTAAATTATCACAATAGCTTCTGGAATCTTTTCTTTGTTTGTGTGTTCTTTTGCAGTGGGGCAGACCTCATAATGCTGAATGTAACCCTTCCAATTGTATAAATCCAATATCTTCAATATCAAATAATTGTAGATGTCATTCATTGAGCGACAAGATGAACTTTCATCTTGAAATCTATGAGTTTTTCATAGATTTATGGCAGAGAAAATGCTCTTTACGCTTTGTCCCGCAGAGGTAAGGACTCTTGATATAAAATGTGTGGTTAAGCTCTCATAAAAGCAAGACCTTCACACGAATCAGGAGTTTTGAAGGTGTCTCTCAAGAACTGACAGTATATTTTACCCTCCCAGCTGTGTGTCCTTTTAACAGCAGGGTGTTCTGGACCTCCACATTCTAGAACAAAATCTGGCAAAAAGAAGTTTACTGGTAATTGATACAAGAAATCTAGCCACCCCTAGGCGGGGAGGAAGGAAGAAAAAGATTGAAACGACAGGAGTTTCTGGTGGATGTTTTTGTGGGGAAAAATGTTTGAAAACCAGACAGTTGTACTTTGAGGGGCAAAAGGTGAGGCCTTCAAAGGCTGTGGCTTTTCCTAGAATGAGGGTGTCTCATTTAGGGGATGGATTCTTGAAGTTTAAAAAAATGTATCATTTGTTGCAAGGAAGCAAATCTCTGTTCCATTCCCGGGAAATCGTTGTGGGATGCCGCAAAAGACCTGTTTAGTTCCTAGAGCTGATTTTAGCAACCATACTTAGACCCATTTTTAAATTTAAGCGTGATAATCTCCCCCCCCCCTCTCCATTTTGACTACAGTTCTTTTCTATACTTCTCATAATGTAGTGTCCAGTTTATTTTTTGGTGTATTTCGTAACAGAACCTAAGTGGCTGAGTTTCCAGACTTCATGTTAGTGGAATTCCAGACTTGGTCTGTTTCAAATTTGGAATGGTTTCTTTCTGTTTAAAACTGACACATGTGTGGTTGGATGAACGCTCCAAAGGCAAACTAGACATTACATGTTCTGGTGCTAACTGGCCAGTATGTGACCTTAAGATGATATTCATAGCGGAAATGTTGAATTTTGTCAATCTCATATTTTTCGTTGTACATCCTCATGCTTCATAAAATGGGCAGAAGGTTTCTTTGTTCACACTACCCCTTCCAGTAGTTTGATTTTTCTTTTTCTTTTTAAAAAAGTCCATCCTACATTTTGAGATCTCGGGAGCAGGCAAATCTGTAGGTTGCTACCGTCCATGTTTCCATGGAAATAATTGAGAGGTAATAAATAAAGGAGTTCTATGGTCACAGGTTCTCAAATCTCAATCCCAAGTAAGACAGAAAACAGGTTTAAATCACAAAGAGCTCTTCAGACAATTCCCTCCCTCACCCCTTCCTACTTCAGACGTTTTCATGGGTCTGTTTTGCTCAAGCACAAATTAATTGTCTGATCTGAGTGCTTTTAAAGTCCTTTCTCCCTTTTTATATTTTCTTATGCATTACCCAGTTTCTCTTCAGGTATCTTTCTATGCCAGAAGTTTAAGGAATAAAGTAGGAGGGCAGGTGATCTGTACCTGAAAAATGCAGACTGTATATTAATGAACAAATTAGGATCTATTTCAGTAGCAAGTGAGACAGCCCCCTCTTATATGGCATAAGGGTGACTTAATATAAAACATAATTTGGAAAAGCTAAACAAAATTCCATGAACCTGTTTACTTCCAGTACATTCAGCCTGATTTTTTTTAAAAAAGTGAAACTGTACTAATTACTGTATCAGTGTACATTCACTGAGCCTGGAATTACTTCTTTGAGCAAAGGTTTACACCTTGCCATTAAATAGGCTGTTCAATGTTATGCATCCATTGTCGACAGAAATGTGAACCGAATAAGCTTTTACAGTGAGTTGGTGGCAAATACTTATCCTTCTGTATTAGTTTAGGGGTTTATAGAATACCTTGCGTCTTTCTCTAGCTTTCTGTCAACTTTTAAAACGTCATAATTAGGAAGCATTCCTCCAAATGGAATGTTTAATTTTTTTTTTTTTTTGCAATATGGTTACAATCCATAACTGTGATAATTTTTCTTCTATGTTAAACTGGACTCAGCTTTTTAAGGAATTTAGATATGAAGCAGGTATGACAACTTGACTGTGATATTAGCAATTTGCCTATTTAAATCAACATTTAGAGTTTAATCACCTTGAAGGGAGGGTGTAATTAACCTCTGTTGAAAGTGATTCTGTGTCCCCATAGCCACAGAATGGTTGGAGACCAATATTCCAAGAGCTTTCAGACTGGAAGGGTATAAGTAACTAACTACATTGTCTTAACGTTTGTAATACTGTTTCCAGGTTAGGTAGAGGGAGTATCTATCTGGCTCTTCATCTCACTGAAATTGGGGTGTTTTTTTTTTGGATGGGGGGGTTTTCGATGTGACTTGCAGTTTTCAAAATCTGAATAATTCTTTGCCTAATGTGTGTGTGGGGGGGGGAGGAGAGCTTCTACATAGCTGCATCAGGAGCTAAACTGGAGATGCATGTAAGCGGATGAATTTGACAGTTTTTCAAATTGCTGTCAGATTGGGATGGTATTTTGTGTGTAAATGTGCTAGTTGGTAAATCAAACTGCTTTTCTCAATGTAAAACAAAGAGAAACGTGCTAATTAAGCTTAGATTTGTTATCTGGCTTGAAGTTCCCGAATTGCTGTCATGCATATGCATATTTTTTATTTATTTTCCTTGACTTTTGCTTGACAAATATGCTGAT
Source organism: Heteronotia binoei (assembly GCF_032191835.1). Classification (NCBI taxonomy): domain Eukaryota; kingdom Metazoa; phylum Chordata; class Lepidosauria; order Squamata; family Gekkonidae; genus Heteronotia; species Heteronotia binoei. Next base: position 55,188,003 of record NC_083236.1, on the reverse strand, counting down.
AGGAACTTTTGATTTCCAACCTCCCCTCTGTCATTGGTGCCAGTCAAAAACAAATGAGAACACACATGAAACCATCCCGCCCCCCCCCCCCCGCCCCCCAACCAACCAACCTAGGTGGTTTTCGACTTCATTATAAGCAAAGCCAAATTATCAAAACACACACACACACACACACACATGCACGCACACAGAAACACCCCCCCCTCCCATACTTATTCTGGGCTCCCAATTAGTTGATTGCAGTGGTCGATCTCCTTTAGAGGAATTCTGTTTCACCTCTCTGCTCATACAGAGGTTTGATTTTTAATGTCATGTGAAAAGGATTTCTTTTTGTCTTGATTGATGTCAAGAATGAAAGCGTGATGGTAATATCCCTTTGAAAGCTATTGTATTGTCAGCTCTGGCTGTCAGCAGGAGGCCCTCCTAGCGGTATAGATTAGCGCTGTGGAAACACTGACATTTTCTTTGTTATATGGCTGTTGTTCTGCTTGCAAAGTCAATTATACAGTGTCGAAGCTCAGTTACAGAGTTGACTATGGAAGTAACAATGTCTTTCATACTTGTTTTTAAAGATATAATTTCTCCATCTCTCCCCCTCCCCTCCCGGCATCATCCCCAGTAGATTGCCAAGATCCTTGACGGCGCTGGGATTGTACATTCTGCAAATTAAATTTTTTTCCCCATGTATAATTATCGTTGAGACCTCAGCGATCCTTCCTCCCCCCCCCCCCCCCCAATTTTACAGCTCATTCATAACAATTCTGTGCCTCTTGGTTGGGAATGCATTAACTGAAACGGAGAGGGCTTCCCTTTCCAATCAGATAAATTAAGATTCTTGATTATTTCCAAGCAAATGTAGCATTATTTGGGTTTTTTGGGGGGAGGTGGTGGGGGGCTTGACATTGGTAGAGAAGCTAGTGATTCACAGGGAAGGCCCCATATATTCTGAAGCCATGCTAATGAGCTAGGTAAGGAATCCCAGAATTTTTTTTTTGTTTAAGCTTCCATTGTCTTATATTCCTGCCAGAGTCCAGTGAAGTTCCCCTGAGGAGCACTGGAGGGGGGAGCTGGCCGTGGGGGGGGGGGGCAGCGTAGCGCCTCACTGGTTGAAATTCTTTTCTTGTGTACAAAATGCTTACAATTGTAATATCATTCCTGGAATCTGTACAACAAACCTATAAAAGTGTGTCTGCTTTTTTTTGGGCAGGGGGAGGGAGGAGAGCAATTTCTAGGGTGCGTGCAAATTAATATTGAATGTTGCATAATTTGAGAAATCTAATTGTATGCACGCCTTTTTGTGGTGCCGGGGACAGACAAATGTTGGAAGGCAGCAAGTTGGTAGCAGAGAATTCTGTGGGTTTCTCTCCCCCCCTGCCCCCGAAAAACATTTGCATACAATCAGGGCGGTAGAAAGAACATTAGTCATTACCAAATTGCTTTAAATAACAAGAATCCGGCGGAACAGTCTCTCATTGGGAATGTTAATTGTGGGATTTCTAAATTACTATTCTAAACTAATAGACAAAAGATTCCACAGTTACCAGTAATTTGTCAGGATTTATTTTGTTTCTCTTCAATAATTGAAAATTAATGTCTTGAAGTGAAAACAGATGTTCATGCCATCCTTTCAATTGGGTGTAAAAAGAGGGAAGGCTTCGTAGATTTAACGTTAGCTGAACGTTATTGATACTGGGCTAATGGAGGTTTTGGTCTTGCTATGTTTATGGATGGAATAGAACTATAACAGGAATGAGAAATCACACTGGGCTGAAAACTGTGGAGTTTGGTACATTCTTGAAGGGTATTTGTGGGAGGGGGAATTAATACTTTCCAAAAAGGTTGCTGTTCCAGTCTTTCTAGCAGGTACAGATAATCCTACAATTTTTTTTACCAGTTTGCCCTCTTCTGTGTTTGCTTGCATGACACAGGACAGTTTGAGCACAGACAGGGTTGCCAATCTCCAGGTGGGGGCAGGGGATCTCCCGGTTTGGAGGCCCTCCCCCCGCTTCAGGGTCATCAGAAAGGGGGGGGATGTCTGCTGGGCACCCCATTATTCCCTATGGAGACTGATTCCCAGGGGTGGCCAACGGTAGCTTTCCAGATGTTTTTTGCCTGCATCTCCCATCAGCCGCAGCCATTGGCCATGCTGGCTGGGGCTGATGGGAGTTGTAGACAAAAAAAATCTGGAGAGCTACTGTTGGCCACCCCTGCCATAGGGTATAATGGAGAATTGATCAGCGGGTATCTGGGGCTTTGGAGGGAGCTGTTTTTTTAGGTAGAGGCACCAAATTTGCAGCATGGCATCTGATGCCTCTCCTCAAAACACCCTCCCAAGTTTCAAAAAGATTGGACCAGGGGGTCCAATTCTATGAGCCCCCCAAAAGGTGCCCCTATCCTTCATTATTTCTAATAGAGGGAAGGCATTTAAGAGGTGTGCTGTCCCTTTCAATGCGATGGCTAGAACTCCCTTTGGAGTTCTCTCTTGCCTCCACCCCAATGTCTCCTGGCTCCACCCCCAAAGTCTCCTGCCTCCACCCCCAAAGTCCCCAGATATTTCTTCAATTGGACTTGGCAACCCTAAGCACAGAATTAAAAAAATGTTTATTTGAAAGAAGCAGTTATTCATTTGGGCTAATTGACAACTGCAGAAAGAAAAGCAAAGAAGGGAAATAAACTTAACCCAAAAACTGGAGCAAGAAACCTAAAAGGTTAATATGCAATTAAAGGGCTGAACATTAAAAACAAAGTGTAAAAAAAATCATGAATCAACATACATGTATTTATTGTAGAAAGCTAAAAGCATTAAGGGCCCATCATAAGCCTCTATCCTATGTAAAATCATAAAACCTCAATGGGAACCCACTCAACTTGACCTGATGCATTTTGACCTAGATTGGTCTTCAGAGGTCAGAAAGGAAGTACACACATTGGCTCATAATACAGAACAGAATAAAACAATAGAACACAAGGAAATTTAGTGAAGTGACAAAGGCTTAGAGATATTCTTGAGGCCTCTTGTTCTGTAGCCTTGGCACATACAACTCTTGGCACATAGGCTCTAACTTTACTTGATGAATTCTGGTATACAAAAAAACACTGAATGCTATAGGTATGCCCTTGATTAAGACATAAGGCTATAGAACAAGAGGCCTCGAGAATATCTCTAAACTTCACTAAATTTGTCACTATATTTGTCACTTCACTAAATTTCCTTGTGGTCCAGCATTGTTCTATTGTTTTATTCTGTTCTGTATTATGAGTCAATATGTGTACTTACCTTTCTGACCTTCGAAGAAGACCAATCTTGGTCGAAACGCGTCAGGTCAAGTTGAGTGGGTTCCCATTGAGGTTTTATTATTTTACATAGGATAGAGGTTTATGATGGGCCCTTAAATGGTTTTAGCTTTCTGCAATAAATACATGTATGTTGATTAATGATTTTTTTTTCACTTTGTTTTTAATGTTCGGTCCTTTAATTGCATATTAACCTAACTGACAACTGCGCCAGGTTTATATGTACCTGGCTTGACTATGGTGGCTAAGAATTTTCCCCAGGAAGCCAGGGGAACTTTTGAGTGTCAGTTCTTTTGGTCATCTTTCTATGTGTGACACGGTAAGGATGCGATCTTAGGCAGGTCTACTCATGAGTAAGCCCCACTTTGTTCTGTGGGCTTGCTCACTCACAGAAAGGTGTCCTTAGGGTTACAGCTTTAGGTCATAAAATAATTTCTCTGGGCCAACAACTTCAGCAAATCTCTGTGCAACACTAAACTATACAACTTCTGTGAAGTTAACATGTTCTGTGATGTTTGTTCACATTGCACTAAATTCTGCATCGTTCATTGTTGTATGCTGTACAATCCTTCCGTTATAAAATTCATTTGTAACTAGGCTTTCATGTGCTCAATAGACCGTCCAGGTGTGGATGATGCTATTGCACTTCATGTGCAATACCCAATAAGTGGATGCAGTCCTAGAAATACCATTGAAATTATTTCTGAGGGTTTTTAAAACTTTGGTTCTTTTCTTCTTACAAAATGAAGATAATTTCTGTTTTAAGATGAAGAATTTACCTTGCATCTTAAAACAAACCCTTTTTCCTAGAGAGAAGACTGCTTGTGCAATGAGTTTTAAAGATGAGCTTTGCATTTTAGCTTTTCTGGTTAAATTTTCAAGTAAAGAGAAAACATCTGGACAGCCTTGGAAAATCCTGATTTGGGCATCCATCCCAAAGAGCCAATGTGGTATACTGGTTAGAGTGCTGGACTAGGAGCTGGGAGACCCAGGTTCAAATCTACACCCTGCCATGGAACGTGGAAGCTTGCTGGGTGACTGTTGCCCGGACAAATGCTCTCAGAGTAACTTTTCTTACAAAACTGTTGTGAAGATAAAATAGAGAAGGGGAAAAATCTTATAAGACTCTTTGGGCTCCCATTGGAGAGAGAAGTGGGACATAAATGTAGTAAGTAAATAAAATCAGCATGAAGTATTAGAATATAGTACTACCTATGGATTTCCTAATTGGGGAGGAACCCAGTATAAGCCATTGGATTGGAATCAATCACTTTTAGTAAATGAGAAGTCTTAGCTTTTGGGATAAAATTTAGAACTTAGAAGAAGAAGATGATACTGGATTTATACCCCACCCTTCACTCTGAAGCTTAGAGTCTCAGAGCTGCTAACAATCTCCTTTAACTTCTTCCCCCACAACAGACACCCTGTGACAATGTTCCCTCTAAGCTTCAGAGTCTTGTGAGCAGAAATTCTACTTTGTGAGCTACTGGTATTAAAGTTGTAAGTTACTGCATAAATTATTGTGCTCTGGAGTCATCCTTCCTGAGCCAAGACAAAAATCTGTGAGCTGGAGGCTAAAAACCTGTGAGCTAGCTCACGCTAATTCAGCTTAGAGGGAACACTGCCTGTGAGGTAGGTGGGGCTGAGAGAGCTCTCCCAGAAGCTGCCCTTTCAAGGACAGCTCTGTGAGAGCTTTGGCTGGCCCAAGGCCATTCCAGCAGCTGCAAGCAAAGGAGTGGGGAATCAAGCCCGGTTCTTCCAGATAAGAGTCTGCGCACTTAACCACTACCCCAAACTGGTGCATACAAACCTGATTTTGTCTACTCAGCCCAATATCGTTGTCCAATTGGCAGAGGTTTTCCTGGCCTCGGTCCCTTGAGATCTTTTTAATCCTTAGTAAAAGGTGAAAGATTTATGCTGTCTGAAGAGAAACCAGAGTATGAGGTCTTTATAATGGGAGAGAGGAGATAGTGCATATAGGGCCTTTTTGCATACAAAGCATGTTGATCTATGACCTTTTATCACAACTTGGTTCCTGCTTGTTTATGTGGCTCTGGTCATGTTAAAGAAAGAAATGCAAAAGGAAACTTGGACTCTCAAGTCTTGTTCATCTAAAGATAAAGGAGCAGTAACACAGTTGTTTATCTCTGGTGTGTGACTCCAGATTTGTTTTCTTGTGTGGCCTTTGAAGCATCCTGGAATTCCGGACTTTTGTAGGATTGTGGGAAACTGCCTTATCAGACCATTTGGCCCACGGAGCTTTGTATACTATGGTAGAGAAAGGTATTGGTCAACTCCTCCATCCTGGGAGGCTTTAACTCAGGGGTGTCAAACTCATTTGTTACGAGGGCCGAATCTGACATAAATGATACCTTGTCAGTCTGGGCAAGGTTGGGCAGAGCCGTGTGTGTTCCTATTTAAGATTAGGTAGCAGAGACATAAACATTATAAAGGACACAGACAAACACAATTAAAGTTTTTTTTTTTAAATGTAAAACATACTTAAAACATTAGCACTCATTGGTCTTAAAGGTGCTTTCTTTGTATTTCTCCCATGGGATCCAAGGAACTGGGCAAAGGAAACTTTGGCTCTTTCCTTCCTTCCCCAGGGGAAATAATAATAATAATAATAATAATAATAATAATAATAATAATAATAATAATAATAATAATAATAATAATAATAATAATAATTTTTATTTATATCCCGCCCTCCCCGCCGAGGCAGGCTCAGGGCGGCTAACAAGACATGGTATGTACCATGATTATTATACAATTCATATGATAAAATACAGTTAATAAATACAGTTAGAACAGTTACATAAAATTTTAAAAACCACAATAAATTAGAGGTGCTACATTCAGTGAGATATATATCCAGATGGCTAGATGTCACTGTCAGGGTTCCTTATAGGCTTGTTGAAAGAGGGTAGTTTTGCAAGCCCTGCGGAACTGGTTAAAGTCCCGCAGGGCTCGCACTTCCTCCGGTAGCTGATTCCACCAGTGGGGAGCCATTATTGAGAAGGCCTGCTCCCTCGTTACTTTCAGTTTGGCCTCCTTTGGTCCAGGGATCTTTAAAATACTTTGGGAGCTGGATCTCAGTGCTCTCTGGGGAACATATGGAGAGAGGCGGTCCCTAAGGTAGGCAGGTCCTCGGCCATATAGGGCCTTAAAGGTAATAACCAGCACCTTGTAGCGAACTCGGAATACAATTGGAAGCCAGTGCAGCTCCCTCAGCCCAGGCCGCACGTGTTCCCACCGAGGTAGTCCCACTAGCAGCCTGGCCACCGCATTCTGCACTAGCTGCAACTTCCGAGTTCGGCACAAGGGCAGCCCCATGTAGAGGGCATTACAGTAGAGGGGGAAGAGCCGCAGCCAATTGAAGGAAGAGAGGCTTGGTTCAGTAGCTCAGCTGTGCGATTGAGAGAGCCTGGAAAAGCAAGCTATTCCTCCCCCCCTTCCTCCCCAAAGGAGGAGCCTTTCTCTCTATTGAGAAAATAGAGGTTTTGCTCTGTAGTTCCTGTGCGATTGAGCAAGTCTTGCGAAGCAAGCTGTGATGTAGAAGAAAGGAAGAGAGAGAGAGAAGGAAGCAGATGACAGCCAGTTGCTCAGGGGCCTGATAGGAGCCCTCCTTCAAAACTGAGTTATTTTGACAGGTCTTTGGCACCTAAACCGGGAGAGGACTGCCACCTTACACTACTGAGAAATTGGAATCACTGTGGGGTCACTGTTAGTAAAGGACGATCCCGCCTAGGTTGTTGCTTAACAGCACCATAAAATGTTTTGAAATGTTTTGAAACGTTTTAATTGTATTTACTGTTTAAAGTTTTGAACTGTTTAATTGTATTTATTGTTTGAAGTTTTGAACTGATTGTTAGCCGCCCCGAGTCCGCTTGCGGAGAGGGCAGGATATAAATTAAAGGTAATAAATAATAAATAAGCTCTAGTAGGATGGAAGCGTGGTGTATTGTAACCTTGAGAGAACCCGTGATTCTGGATTGACCGAACAAACCCTTGATCTGTGCTCTGATTGATGCCCATCCTGAATGGTTGTGGAAAGTGCACTGAGTTGCAGCTGATTTATGGCAACCCCAGGGCTTCTTTTGAGCAGGAACACATGGGAATGCCATTTTGCCTGGCTTGATGTCGGGGGTGTGGCCTAATATGCAAACGAGTTCCTGCTGGGCTTTTTCTACAGAAAAGCCCTGTGCAAAACAATGGTGGGATTGGGGTGTGCGGCATATTCTTTTGTTGTTTGCCTTCTTACACTCTAGTCTGGTATACTTCTTGAATTGGCTCCGGGTGGCAGTGCCCTAAGGAGATGTCATTGTAGCGTCTGCCACTTGAGCGGTCAACAGAGATTGGGTCAAATCAAATACGTACCAAGCCTGGGTTTCCGTGGCTCAGTGGTAGAACATCTGCTTGGGAAGCAGAAGGTCCCAGGTTCAATCCCTGGCATGTCCAAAAAAGGGTCCAGGCAAATAGGTATGAAAAACCTCAGCTTGAGACCCTGGAGAGCCGCTGCCAGTCTGAGTAGACAGTATTGACTTTGATGGACCAAGGGTCTGATTCAGTATAAGGCAGCTTCATATGTTCATATAAAACAGCAAAAAATGATATGGCGCAGAGTGGTAAGCTGCAGCATTGCGGCGCAAGCTCTGCTCACAACCTGAGTTCGATCCTGGTGGAAGAAGCCTTGCCTAGGGTGCCAGACAGTCTAGGGCCAGCCCTGATTGACCCTGAACTGGGTAGCCCAGCAAGTCCAGTCTCACCAGATCTCAGAAGCTAAGCTGGGTCGAATCTGGCAAGGACTTGGATGGGAGACCTCCAAGGAATACCAGGGCGGGGATGCACAGGCAAGCAATAAAATGCCATCTTTTTGAACATCCCTGCCTTCTAGACCCACTAGGAGAGCCAGTTTGGTGTAGTGGTTAAGTGTGCGGACTCTTATCTGGGAGAACCGGGTTTGATTCCCCATTCCTCCACTTGCACCTGCTAGCATGGCCTTGGGTCAGCCATAGCTCTGGTCGAGGTTGTCCTTGAAAGGGTAGCTGCTGTGAGAGCCCTCTCCAGCCCCACCCACCTCACAGGGTGTCTGTTGTGGGGGAGGAAGGTAAAGGAGATTGTGAGCCGCTCTGAGACTCTTCGGAGTGGAGACCGGGATATAAATCCAATATCTTCGATCTTCTTCGATCTTCTAGGGGTCGCCAGAAGTCAGCCATGACTTTCAGGCATGTGTGTATGTGCACGCATGCACACACACACAATATATTCACCCAATTGTTTTTAAAAATAAAAGTTTAATTTTACGTCGTGTGCCAACATTAGTTATAGTTTCCAACTCTTCTTCTTCAGGTGAACTGACCCCTTTCTTGTCTAGCCCCAGGGCTTTTTTTTTGTAGCAGGTACTCATTTGCATATTAGGCCGCACACCCCTGATGTAGCCAATCCTCCAAGAGCTTACAGGGCTCTTAGTACAGGGCCTACTGTAAGCTCCAGTAGGACTGGCTACGTCCAGGGGTGTGTGGCCTAATATGCAAAGGAGTTTCTGCTACAAAAAAAGGCCTGCATAGCCCCATCTTTTATCTGCAAGATCCGCGCCTTTTGTAGTGGTTCTTGCCATCACGCTAGAGACTGATCATTCGGTGAAAACTTGTTTGCATTAAAGGTTAAAGGCTGAGCCTAATTGGCAATGTTTGCTTAGAGATCACAACTTTTTGTAGGCTAATGCGCGGTGCAGAATAACAGCTTGCGATGCTTTCTTGATGTGCCACTGGATAATCATGAGCATCATTCATATTTATATGTCTTTCTGTTTTCCCCCTCTGGCTGTGTAAAGCCAACTTTGAAAGCCCCCCCCCCTTAAAAAAAGATGTAATTGAAATTTGCCCTTTTGTTACCTGGGCATGAATTATTTTTGAAATGTTGTCATTACTCACCCTGCTGTGAGGTTTATCTCTTCTGTTGATCCTAATTAAATAAAACATACTGTTGTTTGCCGGTTTCATGTTGAACTGAATTACCTGCCTCTAGGCTTATGAATGGAAGTAGGTTGGGGGAGCTCGCTTGCTTCTGTGGCAGGCACTGAATAACCCCCTCGCTCTCCAGTTTTTTTCCCCCATTTCAAAGGGATCAGTTGGCGTCGGTGACAGGCGAAATAGCGGATGCTTTACAGTCTCTTTTAAGAGCTTGTACAAACAGTAAAAAAAAAAGAGAGAGAAAAAGACCCTGATGTTACCAGAGGAGAATGGAAGGTACAAATGCGACTTGGTAAAGGGGCAAAAGCGTGATAAGAATCAAGGAACGGCAAGAAGATGCTAAGGCAGGGGTGTCAAACATGCGGCCCTGGGGCTGAATCTGGCCTCGAGAGGGCTCCTATCAGGCCCATGAGCAAGTCTGCTTCTGTCTCCCTTTCTCTTGCTTTCTTCAGTTATCAGAGACTGTTAGATAAAATATTGCAGGAGTGCTAATCTTTTAAACATGTTTTATTTAAACCTTTTTAAAACAAACCTTTAATTGTGACAACTTTCCCACTCACCTTATGCCGCTTTCACGTTCCTCTTCTCAGCGGGGCTTCCTTCCGATTTCACACTATCTGCCCCGGGGCTGCAAATAGTGTCAGTGTTTCCGTGCAGCAGACAGAAACTTCTAAAAACCAGTTTCCGTTTGCTGCGCGAAAATGCTGATGCTGCTTGCAGCCCCGGGGCTGATAGTGTGAAATTGGAAGGAAGCCCCGCTGAGAAGAGGAACGTGAAAGCGGCATAAGGTGAGTGGGAAATCGGTCTGTGTCCTTTAAAAGTTTATGTCTCCACTACCTGGCCTTACATTTTATGACGCACATGGGCTGGCCTGACAAGGTCTCAGATCCGGCCCTCGTGACAAATGAGTCCGATACCCCTGTGCTAAGGAGTTTGACCCTCTCAGGCTACAGTAGGGACAGCTTATTTTGCTGTCATTCCAGAAATCGTGTACATCATGTTGGGGATTTGTGTATCTGCAGCTAATCTGCATTCTGCATTTAGTCCTGCTTTATTAACTTTTGTGTAAAGGTGGCAGTGAGGCTGGTGGATGTGTTCTGTGGCATGATGCCACGGACTTCTTTTCCCCTCTGCCTTTTAAATGTAGCATTGAGTCCCAAGCATTAACAAAGCCCTTTGTGTAATGTACTCACTGGCGCAAGTGCAAACTCTGTAAATCTGGTGATCATAAAAATCTGGTGAAGTGTGGTTACGGCTGATGTTATCATTAATTAAAAGCGTACTCCAGTCATGACACAAAAGGCAAGGTGGCATGGGATAGCCTGATCTCATCAGATCTTGGAAGCTTAGCAGGGTCGGTACTTGGACGGGAGACCACCAAGGAAGGCTCTGCAGAGGAAGAGAATGGCAAATCCATATCTGCTTCTTGTTTACCTTGAAAAGCCTCTTGCTGGGGTCACTTCTTGGATGGGAGACCACCAAGGAAGACTCTGCAGGGGAAGGCAATAGCAAACCACCACTGCTCCTCACTTGCCATGAAAGCTCCTTGCCGGGGTCAGTTCTTGGATGGGAGACCACCAAGGAAGACTCTGCAGAGGAAGCCAATGGCAAACTACCTCTACTTCCCACTTGCCTTGAAAACCCCTTGCTGGGGTCACAGTCAGTCAGTTGCAACTAGACAACATGATGCTAGTCAGGGCCGACTCACCCACTAGGCAAACTAGGCGGTTGCCTAGGGAGCCAGCAGGGTGGGGGTGCCGAATTTGGCTTTCCCCCCTCCCCTCTAGACATCTGCCTAGTTTGCCCGCTCCCCAGCCTCCTCCTTCCTCCCTTCTCTGCCCCAGGTCTATTTCAGTGCCCAGAAGGGCGATCGAGTGCTGCTACTGGGCTGTCTAAAGGTGCCTTCCCCCCCCTCCCCCGTCGATCAGCTGATTGGCGGGTAAAACCGTGCTGCGTGCTCACTCAGCGGCCAGGCAGGCCAGCAGCAGCACGAACGAACCACGTTCTGAAAGGGCGCCGCTGCTGCTCCCTCCTCCCTGTGGTGACCTTTCGGGATGCGGTTCGTTCATGCTGCTGCTGGCCTGTCCGGGTGCTGAGTGAGTGCGCCACGTGGTTTTAACCGCCGATCAACTGACAGCCCAGGAGCAGCGCTCAATCGCCCTTCCAGGCATTGAAATAGACCTGGGGTGGGGAAAGGAGGGAGGAGCAGGCGTGAGGGGAGTGTGGTGCCATGTGAGGGGGGGGGGGGCGGCAGGCCACCAGTCTGCCTAGGGCGCCATGTGCCCTTGGGCTGGTGCTGATGCTGGTGCTCATGTTACTTGAAGATTCAAGAGTTCACAGGCTTGCCATGGGGCTGATATATTTGATCTTTGCTGAAATAATGTTTTGCCTGCCTGTTCTCACCATTTTCATCTTATTTGCCACATAACAACCCTGCAAATCTAATCCCTATCCCCCCATGGTTGCTTGAAAATGGCTTTTTTATGGTCTCCACTGTACCTCAGTCTTCCATCAATCCAGAGCCTCCATGGGAAGACACCTTGCTCTCTGTGCTTCGAAACCATCAAAAGCAGAAATCAAAAGCTTTGTCTAACACCATTTCTGAATGGCCGAGGCCTTCCTCAGGTCCCCAGAAAGCCTATTCCATAATTGGGAGTGGTCACAGGGAGAGCCAGAGCAGAAATGGTTCTTCTCACCAATCCCAGTGGAGGAACTTTTCAAAATCTCTGGTCTGACAACCAGAGTTGGTTTATAGCAGGGGTGTCAAACATGTGGCCCAGGAGCCAAATAAGGCCCCCAGAGGGCTCCTATTAGGCCCCTGAGTAACTGACTCTTTTCTTTTTTCCTTCTCCCCCTCTCTTACTTCCTTCTGCATCCCAGCTTGCTTTGCAAGGTTTGCACCATCACACAGGAGCTACAGGGAAAGACCTCTATTTTGCCCATTGGGGAGGAAGGGGGGGAGTGGAGGCAGAGCTTGTTTTTTTCGGCTTTGTCAGTTGCACAGCAGAGCTACTGAGTCAAGCCTCTCTTCCTTCTGTTGGCTGAGGCTCCTCCCCCTCCTGATCCCTTGGGGAAGGAAGGAAAGAGCCAGAGCTTTCTTTGTCCTGTTCCCTGGGTCCCATGGGAGAAATACAAAGAAAGCACCTTTAAGACCGAGTGCTAACATTTTAAGTTTTTTTAATATATATATTATATTAAATATATAATATATATTATATTATATATTATATATATTATATACATCCAGCCCTCATAACAAATGAGTTTGACACCCCTGGTTTATAGATTTGTCTGTTTCCTCCTGACATTGACTTCCACCAGTGGGCAAAGACTTTTTTGCTTTGTTTGGCATATTCCCAGTAAAACTCTTATTGGTCCTTCTCACTGATTACATGTGGGCTAGTATGTTTATATGTTTTTATTGAGTCCTTTTCCTTGAGCCAATGAGATGGATTGACTCAGTAAAAGAAGCCACAGCCCTCCGTTTGCAAGAGCTGGGCAAGTCTGTTCACAATAAGACATCGGAGAGGTCATTAATTCGTAGGTTCACCATAGGTTGGAAGCAATTCTCCCTCTAACCTGTGGAGTCTTGTGAGCAAAAATTCTACTTTGTGAGCTACTGGCATGAAAGTTGTGAGCTGCTGTATAAATTAGTTTGCGCTGGGGCCATCCATCCTGAGCTAAGACCAAAAGGTGTGAACCGGAGGCTAAAAAACGGGGAGCTAGCTCACACTAACTCAGCTTGGTTGAAAGCAACTTGATGACACTTAACATGCTTTTAATTTAGTTTAATTTAATTTATAGATTTATATCCTGCAAGCGAGCTCAACAATAGATTTATATCCCGCAAGCGAGCTCAACAATAAAACAACGGAGCTAAAATAATATAAAAACAGGCATTGCAAAACAGGAGCAGCACAGTAAACAATCTTACAGACATAGGCGGTAAACAGCATGTGGCTGATGGCTGACAGCATAACATAACACCAGAATGGTGAAATGCTGGGAGAAGTGATGTATTATATTCTTAAATATCTCTGTATCTTGATGATGATGATATTGGATTTGTATCCTACCCTTCACTCAGAGTCTCAGAGCAACTCACAATCTCCTTTACCTTCCTCCCTTGTGAAGTGGGTGGGGCCGAGAGGACTCTCACAGCAGCTGCCTTTTCAAGGACTGCTCTGCCGGAGCTGTGGCTGACCCAAGGCCATTCCAGCAGGTGCAAGTGGAGGAGTGGGGGATCAAACCCGGTTCTCCCAGATAAGAGTCCGCCCACTTAACCATTACGCCAAACTGGCAAACTTAACCACTATGCCAAACTGGCTTTATAGATCAGGGGTGGCCAAACTTGCTTAATGTAAGAGCCACATAGAATAAATGTCAGATTTTTGTGCACTGCAAGATACGAACATCAGATGTTGGAGGGAGGGAGGGAGGAAGGAAAGTAGATAGGGGGAGGGAGGAGGGAGGGAGAGGTGGAACGAAAGCATGTTTAACTTTAAATGCCTACTTCAAGCCTCAAATGCCCTTTTTCAAGCTGGCTGGGTGGTGGGAGCTTCAATATATGCGAAAGAGCCACATGTTCCCAAGCCACGGTTTGGCCACCACTGTTATAGACCTATCAGTATAGATGTGTTTTAAATGTAATTTTAATGTTTTAATGCCTGATGTTCACTGCCATGGGGACCCTATTTGGAACTGAAGGCGGCATCTACATGTCTTGAATAAATAAAACCCAAGAAGCGCCAATGCCATGAGTGCGATTCCCTGCTAGGAACTGTCAGAAATGCTGATGAAAGCCAGTCATGATGAGTAATAATCTTCTTGCTGTAAGTCTTCATTCAAGAACTGATGGTCAGCCCTTACAGGGAAATTAGGTTGGATTGTTAAATATTAAGTCAAGTTAATGATGACATACTTCGAGTGTCAGTAGCCCTGAATTTATTTGCGTCTCATTTCACCGGAAGGCCTTAGAATCGTCAGCCCCGGAGTTCTTGAAATGACGTCCTTCGTTGGGAGGAGGGGGACGACATTCGGTGTAGCAAAAAGTTTGAGGGGCTTTGATTAAAAGGGGAAAAACGCGGTTGGAGATTCTCTGACAGCAGCTAAGACAAAAGCATATTTGTATAATGTGTTGCCGATTAATGACATTTAAAAGAAGAGGCTGGATTGAAGCTGCAAAAGAAGCAGCTCCGATGGGAATATTCAATAAATGAACATCTACTCTCCATAAGAGGGCTGCAAATAATCATAAGATAGAGCTCTTAACAGGGGGAATGAGAGAGGCCTTAAGTGACAGTTTCTAATGGCATCTCTCTCTTTGTGTTTGTGTGTGTGTGTCATGAAAAAAAAGTTCTTTTGTCTCTGCTCTCTTAGAATCATAGACCTGGAAGGGAGCTCCAGGGTCATCTAGTCTAACCCCCTGCACAACGCAGGAAATTCAGCCCCCCCTGCCCCCATACCCAGAAGATGGCAAAAAACCTCCAGGATCTCTGTCCAAATTGGCCTAGAGAAAAATCGCTTCCTGACCCCAAAGTGGCGATCAGCCTTTCCCTGGGCGTGTAAGAAAGGGCCACAAGAAGTAAGCACTGGCAGGGGTGGAGTTCTAGCAGGAGCGCCTTTGTATATTAGGCCACGCCTCCTGATGTAGCCAATCCTCCAAGAGCTTACAAGGCTCTTTTTTGTAAACTCTTGGAGGATTGGCTACATCAGGGGCATGTGGCCTAATATGCAAAGGAGCTCCTGCTAGAATTCCACCCCTGGAAGAGGGCAACCAAGGTCATTAGAGGGTTGGCGTTCTTGCCCTTATGAGGAAAGGCTGGGGAGTCTGGAACTTTTCAATTTAGGAAAGAGACGACTAGGGGAGCATGAATAGAGGTTTGTAAAATTATACATGGGGTGGAGAGATTGGACAAAGAGAACCTTTTCGCCCTCTTCCAAAAGACTAGAACTTGAAGGCATCCAATGAAGGTGATGGACGGTAAGTTCAGGATGGACAGCAACTGATTAAATTGTGGGATTTGCTGCCAGAGGATATTGTGATGGCCAGGGCTTTTAAAAAATTATTATTATTATTTTTAGCAGGAACGCGCAAGAAAGCTGTTCTGACAGGCTTGGTGTCGGGGTGTGGCCTGATATGCAAATGAGTTTCTGCTGTGAGTCAATGGTGGTGTCAGGGGGTGTGGCCTAATATGCAAATGAGTTCCTGGGCTTTTTCTGCAAAAAAAGCCCTGGTGATGGCCACTATGAAAAAGGATTAGGTAAATTTCATAGAGGACAGGACTGGCGGTGGTTACTAGCCATGGTGGCGGAGGGGAACCGTCACATTCAGAGGCACTGATCCTCTGAATCCCAGAGCCAGGAGGCAACATCAGGAGAAGGCCTTGACCTCTGTGTCCTGTCATTGGCTGTCCATAGGAACTGGTTGGCCACTGTGTAAGAGAGGATGCCGGACTAGATGGACCACTGGTTTGATCCAGCAGGGCTCTTCTTATATTTTATAACGTAAAGTCAACGTAAGGGGTTAACTCGCTAGAAACTCATGGACCTCTGCTGGTTCTTCTTTTATAGATTCCAGACTTGTGCGTTGCAGTGCGGATTAGCGGCTTTAATGGAGACCAATTTTCTTGTCTGTCTCATCCCATCCAAAGTGACAAGAGCAATATGTTTGATTGGCGTGTACAAGCCAAAACTACGTTTAAGGAAAAAAAAAAACTTTTTACTGCAAGTTGTCTGCATGTATTGACTCCACATAACAATTTGTAGTCCCTTTCAACAATTCCAAGTGCTGGATTTTTCTTGGGGGGGGGGAAGGTGGGGGGGGTTAGAGAGTGGGAAGGAATGATGTGATTTTTGTCTACCAGACATGTGTGCCTTGGCTGTGCGTTTGTCAAAATGTATAACTTGTTCAGTACAAGCTATGCTACTTTGGTTGCCTTTCTGAGCAGTGTATTAAACTTGCACACTCATTTGACTTAGTTCTAACATAGTGCCTTTGACAATATCTCTAGGATTTTTAAGTATATGATTGCAGTATTTGCCATTTTATCCTTAGAAGAATTATAGAGTTAAGTCTATTTTTAAATTATTCTTTGTTTACACTCCACCTTTCACACCAGTGTTTCAAAATGGCTTACACAGGGGTGGAATTCTAGCAGGAGCTCCTTTGCATATTAGGCCACACACCTCTGAGGTAGCCAGTCCTCCAAGATCTTACATGGGGTGTGTGGACTAATATGCAAAGGAGCTCCTGCAAGAATTCCACCCCTGGGATTACATCTTTCTCTTCTTCCCTGTCATCTCCGCAATCCTCTGAAGTTGGCTAGGCTGAGAGTTTGTGACTGGCCCAAGGCCACCCAGCATGGCAGGGTGGGGATTGCAACACAGATGCCCCAGAGATCCTCATCCAGCTGCTATACCACACTCTGCTTGCATGTGTAAAGTGCTGTCGAGTTACAGCTGACTGGCAGTGACTCAGCAAGGGACTTTGAAGGCAAGTGAGAAGCA
Source organism: Heteronotia binoei (assembly GCF_032191835.1). Taxonomy (NCBI): domain Eukaryota; kingdom Metazoa; phylum Chordata; class Lepidosauria; order Squamata; family Gekkonidae; genus Heteronotia; species Heteronotia binoei. The sequence goes on along the minus strand of NC_083236.1, from coordinate 55,171,222 downwards.
GAGGTGGCTTGCCGTTGCCTTCCTCTGCAGAGCCTTCCTATCCAAGAACTGACCCCAGCAAGGAGCTTTCAAAGCAAGTGAGAAGCAAAGGTGGCTTGCCATTGTCTTCCTCTGCAGAGCCTTCCTATCCAAGAACTGACCCCAGCAAGGGACTTCAATGCAAGTGAGAAGCAAAGGTGGCTTGCCATTGTCTTCCTCTGCAGAGCCTTCCTATCCAAGAACTGACTACAGCAAGGGGCTTTCAATGCAAGTGAGAAGCAGAGGTGGCTTGCCTTCCTCTGCAGAGCCTTCCTATCCAAGAACTGACCTCAGCAAGGAGATTTCAAAGCAAGTGAGAAGCAGAGGTGGCTTGCCTTCCTCTGCAGAGCCTTCCTTTCCAAGAACTGACCTCAGCAAGGAGCTTTCAAAGCAAGTGAGAAGCAGAGGTGGCTTGCCTTCCTCTGCAGAGCCTTCCTATCCAAGAACTGACCTCAGTAAGGAGCTTTCAAAGCAAGTGAGAAGCAGAGGTGGCTTGCCATTGCCTTCCTCTGCAGAGCCTTCCTATCCAAGAACTGACCTCAGCAAGGGGCTTTCAAGGCAAGTGAGAAGCAGAGGTGGCTTGCCGTTGCCTTGCTCTGCAGAGCCTTCCTATCCAAGAACTGACCTGAGCAAGGGGCTTTCAAGGCAAGTGAGAAGCAGAGGTGGCTTGCCATTGCCTTCCTCTGCAGAGCCTTCCTATCCAAGAACTGACCTCAGCAAGGGGCTTTCAAGGCAAGTGAGAAGCAGAGGTGGCTTGCCATTGCCTTCCTCTGCAGAGCCTTCCTATCCAAGAACTGACTACAGCAAGGGGCTTTCAAGGCAAGTGAGAAGCAGAGGTGGCTTGCCGTGCCTTCCTCTGCAGAGCCTTCCTTTCCAAGAACTGACCTCAGCAAGGAACTTTCAAAGCAAGTGAGAAGCAGAGGTGGCTTGCCTTCGTCTGCAGAGCCTTCCTATCCAAGAACTGACCTCAGCAAGGAGCTTTCAAAGCAAGTGAGAAGCAGAGGTGGCTTGCCGTTGCTTTCCTCTGCAGAGCCTTCCTATCCAAGAACTGTCCTCAGCAAGGAGCTTTCAAAGCAAGTGAGAAGCAGAGGTGGCTTGCCATTGCCTTCCTCTGCAGAGCCTTCCTATCCAAGAACTGACCTCAGCAAGGGGCTTTCAAGGCAAGTGAGAAGCAGAGGTGGCTTGCCATTGCCTTGCTCTGCAGAGCCTTCCTATCCAAGAACTGACCTCAGCAAGGGGCTTTCAAGGCAAGTGAGAAGCAGAGGTGGCTTGCCATTGCCTTCCTCTGCAGAGCCTTCCTATCCAAGAACTGACCTCAGCAAGGGGCTTTCAAGGCAAGTGAGAAGCAGAGGTGGCTTGCCATTGCCTTCCTCTGCAGAGCCTTCCTATCCAAGAACTGACTACAGCAAGGGGCTTTCAAGGCAAGTGAGAAGCAGAGGTGGCTTGCCGTGCCTTCCTCCGCAGAGCCTTCCTTTCCAAGAACTGACCTCAGCAAGGAACTTTCAAAGCAAGTGAGAAGCAGAGGTGGCTTGCCTTCCTCTGCAGAGCCTTCCTATCCAAGAACTGACCTCAGCAAGGAGCTTTCAAAGCAAGTGAGAAGCAGAGGTGGCTTGCCGTTGCTTTCCTCTGCAGAGCCTTCCTATCCAAGAACTGACCTCAGCAAGGAGCTTTCAAAGCAAGTGAGAAGCAGAGGTGGCTTGCCGTGCCTTCCTCTACAGAGCCTTCCTATACAAGAACTGACCTCAGCAAGGAGCTTTCAAAGCAAGTGAGAAGCATAGGTGGCTTGCCATTGTCTTCCTCTACAGAGCCTTCCTATCCAAGAACTGACCTCAGCAAGGGGCTTTCAAGGCAAGTAAGAAGCAGAGGTGGCTTGCCATTGCCTTCCTCTGCAGAGCCTTCCTATCCAAGAACTGACCCCAGCAAGGAGCTTTCAAAGCAAGTGAGAAGCAGAGGTGGCTTGCCGTTGCCTTCCTCAGCAAGGGGCTTTCAAGGCAAGTGAGAAGCAGAGGTGACTTGCCATTGTCTTCCTCTGCAGAGCCTTCCTATCCAAGAACTGACTCCAGCAAGGGGCTTTCAAGGCAAGTGAGAAGCAGAGGTGGCTTGCCGTTGCCTTCCTCTGCAGAGCCTTCCTATCCAAGAACTGACCTCAGCAAGGGGCTTTCAAGGCAAGTGAGAAGCAGAGGTGGCTTGCCGTTGCCTTCCTCTGCAGAGCCTTCCTATCCAAGAACTGACCTCAGCAAGGGGCTTTCAAGGCAAGTGAGAAGCAGAGGTGGCTTGCCGTTGCCTTCCTCTGCAGAGCCTTCCTATCCAAGAACTGACTCCAGCCAGGGGCTTTCAAGGCAAGTGAGAAGCAGAGGTGGCTTGCCATTGCTTTCCTCTGCAGAGCCTTCCTATCCAAGAACTGACTCCAGCAAGGGGCTTTCAAGGCAAGTGATAAGCAGAGCTGACTTGCCATTGCCTTCCTTTCAGAGCCTTCCTATCCAAGAACTGACCTCAGCAAGGGGCTTTCAAGGCAAGTGAGAAGCAGAGGTGGCTTGCCATTGTCTTCCTCTGCCGAGACTTCCTATCCAAGAACTGACTCTAGCAAGGGACTTTGAAGGCAAGTGAGAAGCAGAGGTGGCTTGCCATTGCCTTCCTCTGCAGAGCCTTCCGATCCAAGAACTGACCCCAGCAAGGGCTTTCAAGGCAAGTGAGAAGCAGAGCTGGCTTGCCGTTGCCTTCCTCTGCAGAGCCTTCCTATCCAAGAAATTACTCCAGCAAGTGATGTTGAAGGCAAGTGAGAAACAGAGGTGGTTTGCCATTGCCTTCCTCTGCAGAGTCTTCCTGTCCAAGGACTGATACAGCAAGGGGCTTTCAAGGCAAGTGAGATGCAGATGTGGCTTGCCATTGTTTTCCTCTGCAGAGCCTTCCTATCCAAGGACTGTCTCCAGCAAGGGACTTTGAAGGCAAGTGAGAAGCAGAGGTGGTTTGCCATTGTCTTCCTCTGCAGAGCCTTCCTAACCAAGAACTGACTCCAGTAAGGGGCTTTCTAGGCAAGTGCGAAGCAGAGTTGGCTTGCCATTGTCCTCCTCTGCAGAGCCTTCCTATCCAAGAACTGACTCCAGCAAGGGGCTTTCAAGGCAAGTGAGAAGCAGAGGTGACTTGCCATTGCCTTGCTCTGCAGAGCCTTCCTATCCACGAACTGACCTCAACAAGGGGCTTTCAAGGCAAGTGAGAAGCAGAGGTGGCTTGCCGTTGCCTTCCTCTGCCGAGACTTCCTATCCAAAAACTGACCTCAGCAAGGGGCTTTCAAGGCAAATGAGAAGCAGAGGTGGCTTGCCGTTGCCTTCCTCTGCAGAGCCTTCCGATCCAAGAACTGACCCCAGCAAGGGCTTTCAAGGCAAGTGAGAAGCAGAGCTGGCTTGCCGTTGCCTTCCTCTGCAGAGCCTTCCTATCCAAGAAATTACTCCAGCAAGTGACGTTGAAGGCAAGTGAGAAACAGAGGTGGTTTGCCATTGCCTTCCTCTGCAGAGTCTTCCTGTCCAAGGACTGATACAGCAAGGGGCTTTCAAGGCAAGTGAGAAGCAGATGTGGCTTGCCATTGTTTTCCTCTGCAGAGCCTTCCTATCCAAGGACTGTCTCCAGCAAGGGACTTTGAAGGCAAGTGAGAAGCAGAGGTGGTTTGCCATTGCCTTCCTCTGCAGAGCCTTCCTAACCAAGAACTGACTCCAGTAAGGGGCTTTCTAGGCAAGTGCGAAGCAGAGGTGGCTTGCCATTGTCCTCCTCTGCAGAGCCTTCCTATCCAAGAACTGACTACAGCAAGGGGCTTTCAATGCAAGTGAGAAGCAGAGGTGGCTTGCCATTGCCTTGCTCTGCAGAGCCTTCCTATCCAAGGACTGAGCCCAGCAAGGGGCTTTCAAGGCAAGTGAGAAGCAGAGGTGGCTTTCCATCGCCTTCCTCTGCAGAGCCTTCCTATCCAAGAACTGAGTCCAGCAAGGTGCTTTCAAGGCAAGTGAGAAGCAGAGGTGGCTTGCCATTGCCTTCCTCTGCAGAGCCTTCCTATCCAAGAACTGACCTCAGCAAGGGGCTTTCAAGGCAAGTGAGAAGCAGAGGTGGCTTGCCGTTGCCTTCCTCTGCAGAGCCTTCCTATCCAAGAACTGACCTCAGCAAGGGGCTTTCAAGGCAAGTGAGAAGCAGAGGTGGCTTGCCATTGCCTTCTCCTTCAGAGCCTTCGTTGATGGTCTCGCTTCCAAGCACTGACCCTTCTTAGCTTTTGAGATCTGACTTATACTATGCTGCCTTCTCTCCCAACACTCTGCTTAAGATGTTATTATAAGTCTGTTAATTGATTATAGATAGATTGCTCAAGAAGCCACAGTGGATTTTGTTAAAAGCGCCCCTAAGTGATTAGACAGCAAATTTTCAAAAGAATGCATCTTTTGAAAAACTGCAAATGATTTGGCCAATCTTAGAGGCATTTCTCCTCTCACATAAGAGGGAAATCCTCTTCCAATGTGGGCACCTGTTGCGATCTCTATTAAGTGGTGCACACCAAGAAAGAAAATGAATTCTTAACTCCTGTTTTTATTTGCATGTATTTGGTTCAATGCAGGGCTTTTTTTTTGTAGCAGGAACTCCTTTGCATATTAGGCCACACACCCTTGATGTAGCCAATCCTCGAAGAACTTACAGGGCTCTTAGTACAGGACCTACTGTAAGGTCCAGGAGGATTGGCTACATCACGGGGGTGTGGCCTAATATGCAAAAGAGTTCCTGCTCCAAAAAAAGCCCTGGTTAAACGTCTCATGATTAATTAACATTTATTTAATTGGGGTTGGCCTGCCTGTTTTCTAAACAATTTAGGGCTGTTCAAGTGCCCATTTTTTGTGCTGTGATCAGCTTGGAAGAATGTTATGATGTCATCCCAGTTGTTTTCCTTCATCCTCTACAAAAAAAACCCTTTCCAAATAACACATAATACTACGAACAAAAGCCAAGATGTAATATAAGTGACATATTAGATATCAACAGCTATCACTGGGTCTGGAAATTCTGACTCAGGGTGGAGACAGACAATAGTTCTGCGGAGAGCTGATGCTGTTTTAGGAGAGATTTCACTTCCCAGGGCGCTCATTTCTTTTGTTCTATTATTACATCTGGCCAAATAGGTTTTGTACTTGAAAAAAAAGCACAAATGGAAAGCAACATGGCTGTACTAGAAGGAACAGTTAGATCTAAAGGGTAGACCTAAGTTTACCAACACCAGCTTGTGAGAATTTTGGGGAATGGAGCCTGGAGAGGGAGGAGTTTAGGGAGGGGAGGAAAGTCAGGAGACGTGATGTCACAGGGCTTGTTTTGCAGCAGGAACTCTTTTGCATATTAGGCCACACCCTGCTGATGTAGCCAATCCTCCCAAGAGCTTACAGGACTCTTAGTACAGGGCCTACTGTAAGCTCTTGGAGGACTGGCTACATCAGGGGTGCGTGGCCTGATATGCAAAGGAGCTCCTGCTACAAAAAACCCCCCAGGCTCATGTATGTAAAGCTGTGTAATTTCACTAGAAAAACCGTTGTAAGCGACCAGCCTTGTTGGTGTGCCACCCAGTTTTGAGTAAGGTGACGCATATCTAATCCATTCACTTCCTTTTTTTTTGTCTCTGTGATCTGCCTCATCCACAAGAATGAGAGAATTGCCCAGTAACACTATGACTTATGTCATTTCTGTCTGCGTGTTTGACTCTTGATCTTTGTACTGCTTTTGGAAGTCCTTTCAGCTCGAATCAACAGTCTCTTTCTCTCTTTTTCCCCTCAATAAAGCAGTATATTTTTCTCTCTAAGGCATCTTTTGTTTGCTTAATTTACCTATTTAAATGTTTTATTTGATTAACCGCTTTCACAGGCTTCTATTCAAATGAGCCAGTGTTCCTTTTCGGAAGACTAAGGAATTATACATTTGCCGATGAATTTTTTTTTTAAAAAATACAAAATACTGCCCACATATTACATTCTGAGGCTAAAATCTATATATTTTATTCTCTGAGAAACAAAACAATAGTTTGCCTTTTCGTGAAGCGATATTGAATTGCTTTATGTTCAAAGAGACTTTTTGGGACTACGTTGGCTGTGCGGGAGGGAAAAAAAGTGTTAATTTTCTTCAGTTGCGTTTGTGTCGCTGTGTGGGTTGGAGGGCGGGGGAATTCTAATTTTGGAGATTGTTGTATTGACTTTGGAGAGGGAATGCAATTTGCTCCGTGAATTAGCTTGAGCATTATGTATCCTTGCGTTTCCCATTAGTGGCTGTTTGCGCGGTGTTTTCGAAATGTAAAGTATATGTAAGTGCTTATTATTTACTGTGTTGCTGTTTTTCTTTCCCTGAAAAGGGCCCTCTGGGGAGGCCCGTGATTTGCATTTTGGTGTTTGGATCCCAAACCGTCGCACAAGTTTGTTCCTTTATGCGAGTTTCCCCCCCCTTCCCCCATTGGCGACGGTTAACAACCGTGCGTTTAAACTCACCTACTTCTTTTCCAATTTAGTTCATTTTACTGATTTATACCCAGGTTTGCACACACATGTATCTTGAAGGCATTGTGTAAAGCAGTGGGCCCCAACCTTTTTGGCACCAGGGACCGGTTTTGTGGAAAACAATTTTTCCATGGACGGGGAGGGGGGGCCATGGTTTCAGGATGATACAATTGTGCACTTTATTTTGGTGTAGTGGTTGTGGTTAAGTGTGTGGTCTCTTATCTGGGAGAACCAGGTTTGATTCCTCACTCCTCCACTTGTAGTTGCTGGAATGGCCTTGGGTTAGCCATAGCTCTTGCAGAGTTGTCCTTGAAAGGGCAGCTTCTGGGAGAGCTCTCTCAGCCCCACCCACCTCACAAGGTGTCTGTTGTTGGGGAGGAAGGTAAAGGAGATTGTGAGCCACTCTGAGATTCAGAGTGGAGGGCAGTATATAATTCCAGTGTCGTCATCTTCTTCTTATAACTACATTGTAATATATAATGAAATAATTATACAATTCACGGCCCAGTTGCTAACAGGCCATGCAAAGAATCCTTTGCCATTCTGTTTTGTGGCCTCGTAGAATGGGCTTGACAGTCGGGTATGACGGTCGCGTATCATTTTAGGAAATTCATGAGGGAAGCGTCTGACCCGTTGTCATGTTGTGGTGGTCTGGCTAGGGTCTGGGAGAGCCAGGTTGGAATCCCCACTCTGCCGCGGAAGCCAACTGGGTGACCTCGGGCCAGTCACACAATGGTTTTCTTCCAGACTGCAGCCACCTTTCCCATTTTTCCACGTGTTGGGCTGCTTCCAATGACCGCGCCATCGGTGAAATCCATTCAGACTTCTCCTCAAGAGTTCCATCTGTTTCAGGTGGGTTTTGGTTTTTTTTGCACATTTCAGCAGTCCGATTCAGCACTACACCAAACTGGAGAGAGTGTAGTGGTTAAGTGTGCGGACTCTTATCTGGGAGAACCGGGTTTGATTCCCCACTCCTCCACTTGCACCTGCTGGAATGGCCTTGGGTTAGCCATAGCTATCGCTGGAGTTGTCCTTGAAAGGGCAGCTGCTGTGAGAGCCTTCTCAGCCCCACCCACCTCACAGGGTGTCTGTTGTAGGGGAGGAAGATATAGGACAGGGATGGCCAACAGTAGCTCTCCAGATGTTTTTTTGCCTACAACTCCCATCAGCCCCAGCCATCAGCCATGCTAGCTGGGGCTGATGGGAGTTGGAAATTGCATTTAAAGTGGATTGAAAGTGCATTATTTGTGTGATCACAGCCAGAGAGAGAGAGCGAGCAGAGGGAGCTGCCGCAGCACAAAAGCACTTTTGATCACTGAAAAATTTCTCCATTGAGATGCAGATTTTAAAAAAGCCACTCCCGCACTAGCTTGCCTGCCCTTTTGGGGTGGGTTTTGTCAGGGTGGTAGGTTTTCCAGAAGTCACCAATGCAAAGAACTTATTTTAGATCACAGAGCAGAGGCTTTGTTGCAAATAAGTTTCTGTCCCGTTCCCCCCCCCAAGCCCCCCCCCCCAAACAAAACAAAACAAAACGCAGTAGAAACCAGTTTTCTGAAGAACAGGAAAAAAACAGGCAAGATATGAGAGAGTGCTGGGATGGTTACGAAGTTGAGTGAACATGAGAAAAAACTGGATTTTAAAGTGATGTGAAAGACCTACCTCAAGGGATAGGGTTTCATATGCAGAGGAAGCAGGGTAAGGGCCTTGCTCTTAAAATGTGTGAAGAAAGTAGAGAAACATTTTCCTTTCCTTCTGGAATTCAGGCGTGGCCAAAATGGGGCTCGGGAACCACATGTGGCTCCTTCACACATATTGTGTGGTTCTCAAATCCCGCACCAGCCAGTTAGGGGAAGGCATTTCTCTCTGTAAGCTACTTCTCCAAAGCAAGTCAGTTGGTGGTTTGGAGAATGTATTTAAAGTTAAAGTTGCTTTCTTTCCCTCTTTTCTCCCTCCCCCATCTTCCTTCCTTCCTTCCTCCCTCCTTGTGGCTCTAAAAAATCTGACGTTCCTATCTTTGAGCTCTCAAACATCTGACATTTATTCTGTGCTGCTCTTATATTAAGCAAGTTTGGCCACCCCTGCTCTGGATTGTCTACATGACTTGGCTGAACTTTCTGGCATTTTCTCTTGCAACCAGAGCCAGATGCTGGTTGGATTGCCACCTAGCAAGCTGTAGATTTCCACTTCAGAACCCACTATAGGCCCTAGTTCTGACAGAACTGGTCTCCCTGGACTTGGGCAGTCCAAGTTTTTGGAGGCTATGGCCATATCCCTCTTTTTTTGTGAACTGGATTCCAGAGTTACATCTAGGTTGAAGAGCAACATTCGAGTCCAGTAGAACCTTAAATGCCAACAAGATGGGGGGCCAAACTTGCTTAATGTAAGAGCCGTATGGAATAAACGTCAGATGTCTGAGAGCCACAAGGCATGGATGTCAGATGTTTGAGAGCTGCAAGACAGGAAGGAAGTAGATGGGAGAGGGAGGGAGAAGTGGAAAGAGAGCAACTTTAACTGTAAATGCATTCTCCAAGCTGCTGGCTGGCTTGGCTTGGAGAAGTGATTTAAAGAGAGAAATGCCTTCTCCAAGCCGGCTGATGGAGCCAGGGGTGCTTCAAGAGCTACACAATATGTGTGAAAGAGCTACATGTGGCTCCCAAGCCACAGTTTGGCCACCCCTGGTATAAGCTTTCAAAGTCCAAGCTCCCTATGTCAGTTGTATCCAAAGAGACTCTTGATAGCTTATGACCTGGGCTTCTTGTTGGTCTTTAAAGTGTTACTGGACTCCCCAATCTTTCTCTTCTACTGGAAATCAATACGGGCTACCCACCTGAAAGATAGGTTGAAATGCACTAGTGCGGAAACCAAGACCGATTTCCAACTAGCCTTATGCCGCTCTCACTCTCCTCTTCTCTGTGGGGCTTCCGTCAGATTTCACACTATCTGCCCTGGGACTGCAACTCGCTTGGCCTCTTTCACACAGCAAACAAGATCCTCTAAAAACTGGTTTCTGTTTGCTGCATGAAAAAGGTGAAGTGAATTTCGGCCCCCGGGCAGATAGTGTGAAATCCGACGGAAGCCCCGCGGAGAAGAGGGGAGCGTGAGAGCGGCATAAGGCTAGTCGGAAATTGGTCAAAGTTAATAAGCGGACAAGACACTCCTGCTCTTCAAGAGCTCGCCCTCAAAAACGAAAACCTGGTCAGCGTAACTCAGCTTGCAAAGCAGGAGCAAAGCATGAAACTTGAAGACGTTCCAAAAGAACCAACAAAACAGCCACCCCCCCACCTCCCAAAGCCACACACATACACAAAGAACTGCAGCCACTGATAATTGGAGTGAAGGAAAGAGAGTCAGTCGGCAAGGAGGGTCCAGCTGGAAGCAAGAAAGCCCTCCCTTCCCTTGCTATTGGCTTTTGCAGCGTTGTGCCCTTTGCTTACTGGTTCTCGGCTCACCCCCTCTCCTCCCCACCAAAGTTTCCTTCCTGTTTCCTAGGGACTGACCCCTGCCAAGCCTGCGATAACAAACAGCCTGCGGAACAGGGCAGATGGCCTCCCTCCAGCCCGTGGGGACCTCTCTCTTCTGGGGATGCTCCCTGCTGAGACTGTGACAACAGCAGCTCACAGAATCGGGCAGATGGTCTACTGGCCACTGCTCATAATTGTTTCGGCTGGTTGCTTCTGTAGCTAGCGGAGGCTCCTGTGTGCTAGGGTCGCCAGCCTCCGGGAGATCTGCTTTTACGACGGATCGAGATCAGCTCCCCTGGGGAAAATGTCTGCTTTGAAGGGTGAATCCGTGGCATAGGACCATGCTGAGACTCCTCCCTTCCCCAAACCCTGCCCTCTCTTGGCTCCACCCCCAAAGTCTCCAAATATTTTCCAACACACACCTGGCAACCCTACCTATTTCAAGGCCCCTCCCTGCTCTTTGACCTCTTTTTCCAGTGGTGTACCCCTTTTCAGGGGTCTTTTTTAGCAGGAGCTCCTTTGCATATTAGGCCATGTCCCCCTGATGTAGCCAATCCTCCCAGAGCTTAGAGGACTCTTAGTAAAGGGCCTGCTGTAAGCTCCAGGAGGATTGGCTGCATCAGGGGTGTGTGACCTAATGTGCAGAGGAGCTCCTGCTAGAAAAAGAGCCCTGCCTTTCCTCCTTGCTTTTCTTTCTGATGCCTAGTCGTCACCTTGGCTGATACCTTGACGCTCTTCTTGGTACATGAAACCAGAGGTCTGGTGCTGTTGAAATGGACGCTTGACCGGAATATGGAGGATATCTGCAAGCAACCCATGATTCCTTTATTTGGATTGGTCTCTTCTGGTGGACTGCTGAAGAGCACGTGAGATCAAAAGTGCTTTTCTTCCATAAAGTTTACAATGATGCTCTACTGGAATTGCACAACCAGCTCTTTTTTGCTTTGCCCTCACATGGAAGTGATGGACACCATTCGAACATTCCCTTGCATGAAATAAGGAACTATGGCAGAGAGCCAGTTTGGTGTATCAGTTAAGCGTGCGGACTCTTTTCTGGGAGAACTGAGTTTGATTCCCCACTCCTCCACTTGCAGCTGCTAGAACGGCTTTGGGTCAGCCATAGCTCTTGTAGGAGTTGTCCTTGAAAGGGCAGCTGCTGTAAGAGCTCTCTGAGCCCCATCCACTTCACAGGGTGTTTGTTGTGGGGGAAGTAGGAGATTGTGACTGCTCTGAGACTCTTGAGATTCATAGTATAGGGTGAGGTATAAATCCAATATCTTCTTTTTCTTCTTCAGATCTTGCTTAGGAAGAAGGTGGTGGAGCAAACCCTTCTCTGCCCAGGAAAATAGCATTTTAGCACATACCTATGGATTTTTTTGTAGCACCCAGAAGATGTAAAGGACAGCTTGGTGGAGAAGTTCTTTTGCAGTTCATTTTACAGCCTAGAGCTTTTTGCATGGTGGGATTTTGTGAGTTAAGGTCTCCTTTGCCCAGATCTCTGGGGAATTCACATGAGGAAGAAGCTTTGTTAACTGAATGCAGTTGGAGGGTTTGTCTGCTTAGCAGCGCTTTGTCCTGTGACATCAGCTATTCCAGGACTGAGTCATGGTAATGGTAAAAGGTAAAGGTAGTCCTGTGTAAGCACCAGGTCACTACCGACCGATGGGGTGACGTCACATCAGGTCGTTTTCTTGGCAGACTTTTTACGGCAGGGGTGTCGAACTCATTTGTTATGAGGGCCAGATCTGACATAAATGAGACTGTTGGCCATGTGTGGCACAAAATGTAATGCTAAGTAGCAGAGATATAGAAAATTTATAACGGACACAAACACAATTAAAGATTTTTTTTAAAAAAAACCCCTAAAACATGCTTAACAGGAAAGCACTCTTGCAATATTTTATTTAACAGCATCCAAATCTGGAGACAATGTCTGTGCTGTAGCAATCTTGAGTGTGCTGTTCAGGTGTGTAAGTTGCAAACCTGCTTTTGATTTACTGGCATTCATTACAGAAACCTCATGGTCAATGTTCTGAGCCTAAGACCCAGAGGAAAATATGAAATGGTTGGGCATTGCTAGCTTTTGTACATACGTTGCTTCATGTGTTGGTCAGCCAATGGAGAAAATAGAGCCTTTGCTCTATAGCTCCTGTAAGATTGAGCAAGCCTGGCAAGCAGTGATGCAGAAGGAGGAAGCAAGAGTGAGGGAGAAAGAAGCAAACAACAGTGAGTTGCTTGAGGGCCTGATAGGAACCCTCCGGGGGCCTGCTCTGTCCCATGGGCCACATGTTTGACAGGGTGGTTTGCCATTGCCTTCCCCAGTCATCTACACTTTACCTCCAGCAAGCTGGGTACTCATTTTACTGACCTTGGAAGGATGGAAGGCTGAGTCAACCTTGAGCCGGCTACCTGAATCCAGCTTCTGCCAGGATTGAACTCAGGTAGTGAGCAGAGCTTGGACTGCAATGCTGCAGCTAACCACTCTGCACCACGGGGTTCCATCATGGTACTGGGGGGAACCCCAATACAATTTTTAATTATTCTTTGCTGCCTCTTATAATATCGCTTTCTTTCTCAAATTGCTTCACCCCTCACCATTCCTTGAAGTGGAGTTAAGGACAAGAGTTGGGTGGTATCCATGTGTGTTTCCACTGCTCGCCTTCTGCACATGCTCCACTTGCCTCTTGTCTTGAAACGTTTTGTGCATTCGTGTCCAGCGGAGGTGAAATCGATAGCCTTGTTCCCAGCAATAGATACATAACTCTATCCCCCGCCCCAATTTCATAGCGGCTGCTGGAAAGTGTATTCTCAGTGGGTTAGCGCCAACTTCTGGGCCTCAGCCAAAGGTCTCCTCTCTCTTCCCCCTCTGCACGTGTCCCCAAGCACCTGATTCTCTTCCTTTTTTCTGTCCCCAAAGAGTGCTTTTGGGCTCCAAAGCATCTGTGTTCCGGGCCCAGTAGGGAAGAGATGGAAAAACGTACTGTGGGACCCGCTGACTTTGTTCTGCTCTTAGTCTTCGGGGTGTTGCCAGCTACATCAGTGTGGCAACCAACGCATTGCTGACCATCAGGCGCCCTTAATCCTGAGCAGGAAGATTAACTTCTGTCCCACAGAGTCCTGCTTTACCGTCTCTCCCTCCCTCGGTTATATTTTGTGCCCCAGCTGACATACGGCTTGCCCCCCTGCCTATTTTTGTGATTGGCTCCTCCAGTCTTCAAGAAAGCCTTTTCTCCTTGACAGGAGGGGGATTTGGCTCGATTGATTTTTCTCCCCCCCTCCCCTCCTTTCCCCCTTCCTTTGTTTATTCAGGGTGCTTAGAATCTGGTGCTAAAAGGACAAATTCTGCAACTCAAAAAACGAATGCGTCTGCAACTGGAATATATTATGCAAATAGCACCGATTGCTTTAGGCTGGCTTTGTTTGGATTACACTTTTGGGAGGAGGAAAAATAAATTGTGCATAGGAGATAGAGTGAGGAAGGGGGGGGTTGAGACTTGTGTAATGTCAGGTGTAATATTATTGTGCATCCTACACCATCATTAATAAAAAAGTTTTAACAAAAATTGCATGCATGTCCATACTTTTAGGCAGGGCTTTTTTTTTTGTAGCAGGAACTCCTTTGCATATTAGGCCACACACCCCTGATGTAGCCAGTCCTCCAAGAGCTTATAATAGGCTCCATGCTAAAAGCAGGGCTTTTTTGTAGCAGGAACTCATTTGCCTATTAGGCCACACACCCCTGATGTAGCCAATCCTCCAAGAGCTTACAGGGCTTTTAGCCCTGCTTTTAGAAGTCCTTTCTGTTCCGTCTAGATCAATCTTCTCCCAGAACAGACTGTTTCAACCAGGCAGACAATAGCATTTGGTGGATGGTGCTATTCTGTGGAATGAAGCCTCTTGTTACTCTCCCAGTTGGGTGGGGTATTGTTTTTCCTACACAAGGGGAAAAATGGGCTCCACTTTCCATTCCGGCCGTCATTTCCCTAGCTTGCTTCTCCCGCAGCTGTAACAGTTTCCCCGCTCTGCTGAGCCACCCCTCTGTATCCCTGCGGGATTCCCTCCTCCAGATTAGCTGCTTTCATAAAGTCCTTCCTGAATAACCTTTTCTTCTCTGCATGCTTTCTTCTCCTTCATGGTTAGTATTTCTGTCCTCCCCCATCCCTGTCCTCATGTTCTTCCTCTTTGCCCCATATATAGAGGGCAAAGAGCTGCGCTAGCATAACCGGGGCTTTTTTCCAGCAGGAACTCCTTTGCATATTAGGCCACACACCCCTGATGTAGCCAGTCCTCCTGGAGCTTACAGTAGGCCCTGTAATAAAAGCCCTGTAAGCTCTTAGAGGATTGGCTATATCAGGGGGTGTGTGGCCTAATATATAAAGGAGTTTCTGCTACAAAAAAAAGCCCTGGGTAGAACTGCAAAGATTGTAGTCATGTGGGAGTGACTCCCTTTGGAAAGCTGTACGAATGGGTTTCCTATGCCAATCTGAATGTCTCTAATCTCGCCCGAACAACCCACTTGCACTTTGTATCACTGAGCTTGGGTTAGCTCTGCAAGCAGCTGCGTTTGAACAATCACACTGAAAGAGTGGGTGTTGCTCTCCAGTCTGCATGTTCAATTGGGGCGTGTGTCTCTTCTCCATTCTGTCCAGCTTTGACACATTACAAGTTATTTGTTTTATTCAGGGGTGGAATTCTAGCAGGAGCTCATTTGCATATTAGGCCACACCCCCTGATGTAGCCAATCCTCCAAGAGCTTACAAAGCTCTTTTTTGTAAGCTCTCGAAGGATTGGCCTCATCAAGGGGGTGTGGCCTAATATGCAAAGGTGCTTCTGCTAGAATTCCACCCCTGGGTTTATTTAATAAATTTGATTTATACCCTGCCCTTCACTTGGAGTCTCAGAGAGGCTTACAGTCTCCTTTCTCTTCCTCTCCCCACAGCAAACACTCTGTGAGGTAGGTGGGGCTGAGAGAGCTCTTGAGAGAACTGAGAGAACATATCTGAGAGAAGTGTGACTGATCCAAGGTCACTCCAGCAGCTGCATGTGGGGGGGGGAGTGGGGAATCAAACCTGATTCTCCCGGATAAGAGTCCATGCACTTAACCACTACTCCAAATTGGCTTTCTTTCTCCCATCTTCCTTCTTAGTGGGGACCTAAAGAGACATCATTCTCTTCTTTATTTTTTCCTCACAACAAACCTGTGAGGTAAGAACTTGTACCCTCTTGTATGTTAAACAAACTGGACAATCCTAAAGTGTAGTCTTTCCTTGGGGCATGCATTTGTCAGATGTGTTTTTAAACCTGTGTTTAAGTTTTCACTGACCCCTTCAGTTTTCTTCCAAAGACTAATCAGAACTGTGAAGCAACCATAGAATCTGACCTGTTGCTAAGAATATGGCTTTGTTTTCTCTTGTTTGTCGCTGAATTCTTAGTATTAAGGACTCAAACTATTTATGGGATTTCCCCACGGACACAGGCTCTCTTCAGAGGGTTCTATCCTTGACGTAGCTAGATTTCAGCAAGAGATTTCGCTGGAGGCGTTGCATCCTGTTCTATTGTCTGTGAAGGGGGAGGTGTACTTCTGCAATGGTGTCAAGGTTTCCTTAGGGATAAATTCAAGTGTCCTTCTGGGGAGCCAAATTTCACAGCAAGTTGGGGGTGCCGGAATTTTCGGTAGTGGGATTGGTGCTTTGTGGTGCTGACGAACAGTGCAGAAAGGTGCTCTCATTTGCGAACGGCATTTGTAGCTGCTGCTGTCAAAAGCATAGGCTGGTCCCCCCACCTATGAAAGCGTGAACATTTTTCTTTTCTCTTCTCATGTCTAGGCTGCAGCCACATGTGGTTGGATAGTGCACTACTGTTATGCTGTAGAAACCATTGACCTGGATTTCCCTAAGGGGACTAGACAAAAATGTACAAGAATGATGTGTTCCACATTTCTCTTTTGCCTCTGCAGTGGAGGCGTTTCTTCTGGTGTTGGCCACTGAGATGCCCATCTGTTTCATAAGAGACCTGCTTCTCCAACTGATCACATCTTGGGCTGACGTGCCTCCAATCTACTCCTAGCCAGGGTGTGCATGCACCCCCTTGTTTGGGGAGAGGCTGTGGCTCAGTGTTAGAGCCTCTGCTTGGCATGCAGAAGGTCCCAGGTTCAATCCCCAGAATCTCCAATTAAAAAAGGACCAGGTAGTGGATGATCAAATCAAGACGATCCAATCAGTCAGTCCTAGGGGAAATCAACCCAGACTGGAAGGTCAGATGCTGAAGCTCAAATACTTTGACCACCAAATGAGAAGGGAGCACTCCTTGGAGAAAATCTTGATGCTATCTTGATGCTAGGAAACACAGAAGGCAAAAGAAGAAGGGGATGGCAAAAGATGAGATGGTTGGACAGTGTTACTGATGTAAAAAACATGAATTTGAGCAGACTTCGGAGGATGGTAGAAGACAGAAGGGCCTGGCATGGCTTTGTCCATGGGGTTGCGAAGAGTCGGACTCAACTGTGTGACGGAACAAAAGTGGATGATGTGAAAGGTCTGCCTGAATACCTGGAAATCTTCTGCCAGTCTGAGTAGACCTGCCTAATCTTAAATAGGTACACACATGGCCCAGCCCAACATGGCCCGGCCCAGCAAGGCCTCATTTATGTCAGATCCGGCCCTCATAACAAATGAGTTCAACATCCCTGAAATTATTGTCGAATTCATTTGTTATGTTGGGCCGGGTCATGTCGGGTTGGGCCGAGCCATGTTGGGCTGGGCCATTTGTGTACCTATTTAAGATTAGGTAGCAGAGATATAAACTTTATAAAGGACACAAACAAATTAAATATGTATTTTTTCAAAACTTAAAACATGCTTAAAACTTTAGCACTCATTGGTCTTAAAGGTGCTTTCTTTGTATTTCTCCCATGGGATCCAGGGAACTGGGCAAAGGAAGCTCTGGCTCTTTCCCTCCTTCCTCAGGGGACGGGGGCAGCCTCAGCCAATAGAAGGAAGAAAGGCTTGGCTCAGTGGCTCTGCTGTGCAACTGAGCAAGCCTTGCAAAGCAAGCTATTATGCAGGTGGAAGCAAGAGTTAAGGAGAAGGAAGCAGATGACAGCCAGTTGCTCGGGGGCCTGATAGGAGTCCTCCGGGGGCCTGATTCGGCCCCTGGACTGCATGTTGGACACCCCTGGGGTAGACAATACTGACCTTACAGAGTCTGGTTCTGTAAGGTTTTGTCCAGAATCTATCACAAGACTTCCTGAGTAAATGCAAAAGAAGCTTTTAATGAACAATCAGGTAGCAAACACTTGTAGCATGTGCAAGCCAGTAGTCTTGCCAGGCTGACAATACAAAAGGTACAGTCCAGATATAGGTTGCAGGTTAATGGCTCATCATTTCTCTTGCCTAACTGTCTCCATCTAAAAGTGTTTGAATTAGTTCCCAGATCCCAGTGTTGCTTTTCTCCACGGTCGCATTCCAGCTTTGCAGACATTTTCCATTGGTACCTATTTTTTGTTACCAGGGAGACAAGATTAGGCTTTAGCTTCCCACAGTGATCTGTGGCCTGATTTGTTACCAGCGCTATTCTACATAAATTTTATAAAAGAATATCGTGAATACATTTGAAGGTAGTAAATATCACTATTATAATACATAAATCAATACAGACATAAAGACATGTATATAAATGCCTATATGAACACATAAAACAATATAGTTATGGATATATGAATATGCTTTGGATAATTGACCGCTCATCAGCAATGATAATACTACTACTAGAAGAAGAAGACATTGGATTTATACCCCACCCTTCACTCCTAATCTCAGAGTGGCCTACAATCTCCTTTACCTTCCTCCCCCACAACAGGCAGCCTGTGAGGTAGGTGGGGCTGAGAAGCTGCTCAGAAGCTGCCCTTTCAAGGACAGCTCTGCGAGAGCTATGGCTGACCCAAGACCATTCCAGCAGGTGCAAGTGGAGGAGTGGAGAATCAAGCCCAGTTGTCCCAGATAAGAGTCCATGCACTTAATCACTACATCAGACTGACTGTCTAGGAAAATCAGTAGAGTGTTTCTGAACCACAAATCCTTGTCAAGAACTTGTACCTTACAGGTTCAGTATAAGGCATATTCCTGTGTCTTATTTTTGACAATTCCATTTGAGAAAACTTGGACCATGGATGGTTAGATATTCTGTACACATGTGCAGAGATTTAAACAAAACCCTCCATGTGCCTTGCTGGTTACTGTTGCGGGGGTGGAATGCTAGCAGGAGCTCCTTTGCATATTAGGCCACAAACCCCTGATGTATCCAGTCCTCCAAGAGCCTTCAAAAAAGAGCCTTGTAAACTCTTGGAGGATTGGCTACATCAGGGGTGTGTGGCCTAATATGCAAAGGAGCTCCTGCTAGAATTCTACTCCTGGACAGTTGTATACAGTCTTCTTAGTTGGAAAGAACATGGAGATGTTGTCTTTCTCTGCCCCCTCTGCATTTCCTAACCAAGTTTCATTTTAGGTTTTACTAGACCTTTTTTTTTAAAATGTGTGTGTCTGTTTAAAATGCCCAGAGAAGAAAGTGAGCTGGGGGAAGTGAACATCTACCGAGATACTTTTTGGTATGCCAAGGATAATATTATGTTAGCTCAACAACTGGTTTATTCAAGGAAAGTTCTACCAAGAGAAATAGGAGAAAGTCAAGGATAAGTGAGTTTTCAAGCAATGAGGGATGCGAGCCTCTTAAGTTGTGTTATTCAAAGCCCTGCTTGCTTATGAGTGGCCGATATTGATACGAAATCCCCCCTCTAAAATGGACTCCAGAACATATGTGCAAAATGGCAAGCAAATCTTTAGTTTGGTGTAGTGGTTAAGTGTGCAGACTCTTATCTGGGAGAACTGGGTTTGATTTCCCACTCCTTAACTTGCAGCTGCTGGAATGGCCTTGGGTCAGGCATAGCTCTCACAGAACTGTACTTGAAAGGGCAGCTCCTGTGAGAGCTCTCTCAGCCCCACCTACCTCACAGGGTGTCTGTTGTGGGAGAGGAAGGTAAAGGAGATTGTGAGCCACTCTAAGAGTCAGAGTGAAGGGTGGGATAGAAATCCAATATCGTCTTCTTTAAATGGTTTGTTGTAACTAGGGTTGCCAATCTGAGCGGAGAAATTGTTGCAGATTTTGGGGGTGGAGCCTGTGGAAAAGAGAGACTTCAGCAGGGTATAATGGTACAAAGCTCACCCTCCAAAGCAGCCATTTTCTCCAGGGGAACTGATCTCTGTAGTCAGGAGATGAGTTGTAATTCCCAGAGAACTCCAGGCCCCACCTGGAGGATGGCAACCCTGTTTGTGACCTGTCACTTCATCGTAACTCTGCCTTGTCCCTTTCCTCCCAGTTTTTCTCTACATTAACCCCTCATTCCAAATAAACTCCCTTTTTTGATATGTAAAGATAGAGAGAAGGAAAAAAATTACATTATATAGTAAACCTGGTTGCAATGGGACTAGAGTTGCCAATCTCCCCTGGTTTGGAGACCCTCCCCTACTTCAGGGTTATCAGAAAGCAAGGGGGTGGAGAGGGAAATGTCTACTGGGCACTCCATTATACTCTATGGAAACTACTCCTCACAGGGTGTAATAGAGAATCAATCTCTGGGTATCTGGGGCTCGGGAGGAGTGGTTTTTAAGATAGAAGCACCAGATTTTCAGTATAACTTCTGGTGCCTCTTCTCAAAACACCTGCTAAGTTTAAAAAATATTGGAACCGGGGGTCCAATTCTATGAGCCCCAAATAAGGTGCCCCCATCCTATATGATTTCCAGTGAAGGCATTTAAAAGGAGTGAGGTCCCTTTAAATATGGCAAGAGCTCCCTGCAGAGTTCAATCATGTTTGTCACAGCCTTGCTCCTGGCTCCACCCCCAAAGCCCCCAGATATTTCCTGAGCTGAACCTGGCAACCTTAGGCTCAAGGTCACCAAAATGGGGACTTTGCTAAGTGGGGACTTGAACTTGTGTCTTCCTGATTTTAATTCAGCATGTGATTCACTACCCTACACTAGTTCTGGGTTGTGTCTGTTCTGGAGGAGATGGATTTACCTGTATTAGATTGAGTAATTTTCGAGAAATGTGTGTGTCAGATGAGCTTGGTTCCTTCAGAGGCTTGCAACTCCCCCAACCTTGGTAAGATTGCCAGACCAGTGCGAGATGGGGGGCAGGGGAATGGAGGGGCAGTTGGCAGCAGTGGCATGATGTCACTTCCAGGTTTTCTCCTGAAGTGATGTCACACCTCTCTAGGAATTGAATGAAACTCGATGGTTTCTGGCAATTCCTAAAATGGCTTGTCAGCTCAATAACCTTTTATTTTTTTTTAAGAAATTCCCCCTCTGGGAGAGAGGATCAAGGTCAGGAAGTACATTGATAAACTGTGGCCTCGTCATCTTTTTCCTGCCAAACCTTCTTCACGGTGCTGTTGAGGTAATCAGACGGAGGAAGGGACAACCATGTATACTGCTGAGATCTTTGAACCAAAGGCACCGATTAAAAGTGTGAACTGTACTTTCAAGGTTTTATCGTTAGCTGTATTGATGAAAGTGTTAATGACTTTTAAAAATGTTTTGTTAACTTCCTTGACTTTTTTTTTTTTTAAAGCGATACACAGATGCTTTTTAAAACAAACAAACAAACAAACAAACAAAAAGACTAAAAACAAAATTCCCACTACAGACCCCAAAAAACGATAAAGAGCGATAAAGACCTTGTTCGCTCTTGGAGATTTTGCTGCCAGGGACCTGCATAAACAAACATTCTGGCCTTGTTTTTCTGGGAGACGCACAGGAAAGAGTATTCAGAAACCTCTTCCGGGAGCCTGTTCCAAAACCATGAGGCACAGACTGATGAAAAGGCCCACTCCTTCCAGCAGCCGTGTAAACTCTCTGGGGGACGGAGGAGGCCCTCTGTATTTTGCACAGAACGAGGTTGTGTCTGAGACCCAACGGATGTGTTATGCCTCTGGAAGCATCTTCTCCCTACAGGAGAGCTGTAAGATCTTTGCAGAGATCCGTGTCTCCCCCGGTATCGCCTTCCTGCCCGTGTCTCCTCATGTGTCTCCGTGGGAGCCTTTAAAGAAGACATGCGACTTGACAGTGTCGCGCTCGGTGTTTCCTGCTCTCTGATTTAAATGTCATGCTTTGCAGGCCAGGAAAATGTTGTGGCATGCATCCAGTGGTTTTTTTTTTTGTACTGGGCTCTTGACTGGAGGTCCATCTCCTGGGCGAATGTTATACGTATGTGCTATTTTGGCATGTGCATAGGCTCAGTTTAAAATGTGTGACTCCGGGCGTTCACAAAGTTGTGCCGGGATACAGGGATGCTTATTATTTTTGACGCTGTTTTTATTTATAGCTTGCTTTTCTCCCTGAAACAGAGCCCCGTGGCGCAGAGTGGTAATGCTCCAGTCCTAAGCTCTGCTCACAACCTGAGTTCGATCCCAGCGGACACTGGGTTCAGGTAGCCGGCTCCAGGTTGACTCAGCCTTCCATCCTTCTGAGGTTGGTAAAATGAGTCCCCAGCTTGCTGGGGGAAAAGTGTAGATGACTGGGGAAGGCAATGGCAAATCACTGCGTAAAATGTCTGCCGTGAAAACGTCATGATTGGACGTCACCCCAGAGTCAGAAATGACTGGTGCTAGCAGAGGGGACTACCTTTACCTTTTTGTCTCTGACCCAAAGCTGCTTTTCACATTGTTCCCCCCCCCCCCTTCACTTAATCCTCACATAGGACTGCCAACCTCCAGGTGAGAGCTGGAGAACTCCTGGAATTACAACTATCAGTTCACCTGGAAAAAAAGACCACTTTGGAAGGTGGACTCTATGACATTATATGGCATTATACACTACTGACGTCACTCCCCTCTCCAAACCTTGCCCTCCCTAGGGCTTTTTTTGTAGCAGGAACTCCTTTGCATATTAGGCTACACCCCCCTGTTGTAGTTCAAGAGCTTACAGTAGGCCCTATAAGAAGAGCCTTGTAAGCTCTTGGAGGATTGGCTACATAAGAGGGGTGTGGCCTAATATGCAAAGGAGTTCCCGCTACAGAAAAGCCCTGGCTCCCCCCCCCCAAATCTCCAGGTATTTCCTAACCTGGAGCTGGCAACCCTATCCTCACAACAACGATCCTGTAAGGGTAGGTAAGACCAAGAGATTGTGATGGGTCAAAAGTCACCTGGCAGGCTTCCATGGCAGAGAAGGGGATTTGAACCTGGTTGTCCCAAGTCCTGGTCCAACACTCTAACCATTGTGCCATTCCAGCCATTGTGTTCTTCTTGCGATATTTTAATCGTGTCTCTTGAGGTGGCAGCACAAAATGTGATTATCATGTTTTGCATCTTCTTTAGAGGTTCTTGAAATGTTGGTTGGTAGTGGCCATAGAATCATAGAAATGGAAGGGACCTCCAGGGTGAAGTAGACCAACACCCTGACCAATGTCGGAAATCCATAAATACGTCCCCAACACACATGCATCCCCAATGACCCCTGTTCCAGGCCTAGAAGATGGCAAAAACTTCCAGGATCCCTGGCCAAACTGGTCTGGAGAAAAATTGCTGACTGACCCGAATCGGCATTTCCCTGGGCGTGTAAGAAAGGGCCACAAGGCTCTAAGCCACCCTGAGCCCATTTTGGGGGTAGGGCAGGGTATAAATCGAATAAATGAAATGAACTCCCGCTCTCCTTCTTATGATCTACCTTATTCACAGAATCAGCATTGCAATGATATATTTATGCTAATGTATAGATTGGGTGAGGGGGGAAATTTGAAGGTAAACTGATAGGTAAGGGTAAAGGCATTCTGAAGTGAGCCTGGATAAGCACTTGATAGTTGGCCTAACTTATTCGTTTTTATTTGAGACAAATTTTTGGCACCCTCTGTAAAAATCTTAAAGGCGGAGGAAATTGATTTCCCTCCTATATACCTTAATATACCAGCACAGTTCCAGTGGCTCAGAATACTGTTTTGTTCTATCTTTCTATTGGGTGGGGAATGAAAACGTTGTGGAAGCATGCAGGAAGTTAGGAAACGACACTGAGGCTTTATCAAAGCATTCATTTGGGTGCTGTGTTTTTTAAAGGACTGGTGTGGTTTCTGCTTTAAAACCACTAGAAAGACCTCCTGCTTGTTTGACTGTGATTGGGGACAATTTCCTAGACTTTGTCGTTCTTTAGCACTCTGAAGCTACAGAGCCAACCTTCCAACGCGGTGGCTTCGGCCAGGGGAACTGGAAGGAACTGTACGGGCCATCTAGTCTGGAGGTCCCTAACCCCCGGGTCATGGACAGACACTGGGCTGTGGCCTGTTAGCAACCGGGCCATGAGTTGTATAATTATTTCATTATATATTGCAATGTAATAATAGAAATAAAGTGCACAATTGTATCATCCTCAGGGGTGGAATTCTAGCAGGTGCTCCTTTGAATATTAGGTCACACCCTCAGATGTAGCCAGTCCTCTAAGAGCTTACGAAAAAGAACCTTGTAAGCTCTTGGCAGATTGGCTGCATCAGGGAGGTGTGGCCTAATATGCAAAGCAGCTCCCGCTAGAATTCCAACCCTGATCATCCTGAAACCATCCCCTTCCACCTGGTCCGTAGAAAAATTGTCTTCCGCAAAACTGGTCTCTGGTGCCAAAAAAGTTGGGGACTGCTGATCTAGTCCAACCTCCTGCTCAATGCAGGATCAACGTATACCATTTCTGACATTTGTCCAGCCACTGCTTAAAGAGTGCCAGTGAGGGGGAGCTCACCACCTCCTTCGGTAGCGAATTTCCACTGTTGAACTATTATCAAAAGGTTTTTCCTAATACTCAGCCAGTACCTTCCTTTCCTTAATTTAAACCCATGATTGTGAGTCCTTTCCTCTGCTGCCAACAGGAACAGCTCCCTGCCCTCCTCTAATGACAGCCCTTCAAAGACATCAAGACAGCCATCCTGTCCCCCCCTCAACCTCCTCTTCTCCTGACTGAACCTTCCCAAGTCCCTCAGTCTTTGCTCATAGGGCTTGTTCTCCAGGCCCCTGGTCATCCTTGTCGCTCTGCTCTGCACCCACTTCATCCTTCTTGAAGTGAGGCCTCCAGAACTGCTGAAAATGCTCCAGGTGTGGCTTTCTCTGAAGTCTTCCTTGGAGGTCTCCCATCCAAGTACTAACCAAGGCTGACCCTACTCAGGTTCTGAGATGTGATAGAATTGGACTGTACCAGGGGTGGAATTCTAGCAGGAGCTCATTTGCATATTAGGCCACACACCCCTGATGTAGCCACTCCTCCTGGAGTTTACAGTAGGCCCTGTAAGCTCTTGGAGGATTGGCTACATCAGGGGGGCGTGGCCTAAAATGCAAAGGCGCTCCTGCTAGAATTCCACCCCTGGACCGTACTAGCAATGCTATATTAAACCCTGTGGAGGCCCCTAGTTAGTTGAAATCTCTGGGGCGCCCTCATCTCAGAGTCAGAGTGCCCGCCCTGCCACCCATGGCCCCCACTGAAGAAGCAACTTTGACAAAGCTACAGGGGAGAGGCAGAGAGAAGCAAACTTGGTGATGACGCCAGCAGTAGTTGTACCAGGCAAGTCAGGCAAAGAGCGGCTCAGTTGCTGGCTGCCCGTGCAGGCTGGAAGGGCTGCAAGCAGGGGAGAAACCGGGGGGAAGCCAGCCCGGGGCCCCTAAAGGCATGGGGGTCTGGAGGTCAGTCCGTACTTGGCCTAATAGTTAATCTGGCTTTGCCTACTATGTTGATTTCCTTCTTGGGGGCAGCTTACAATACCTTTAAAACAGTACTTTGAAAACCAAATCAAGCCCACTACCAAGAACACAAGGATGATCTAATAAAACCACAGAACAAAGCCCAGCTATAATTAAACATCTGCTCTCCTCAAGAGCCTTGTGATGCAGCCTATTTCCCCCCCCCCCCCAAAAAAAACCCACCATGAAAGTGTAGTGGAGAGAAGACCTTTGTGCTTCCTTAGCCAACCCATTCCACAGAAAGAGGAGCTCTCACTGAGTGAGCTTGGTGTCACTGTATGATGTGGCAGACAGATGACACATCTAGCAAGGTCTGTTAGAGATGTCTCAGCCTGAACTTGGGGGCCATATGTGGGAGAGATGAACCAAAGAAGCATCATGGGAGTGTCCTTGGGACTCCTAAGTCCTACATTGTTGGGAAAGAAGAAAAAGCATTTTATTTATTCTAAATATTTTATCCCAATTTTCTCTCCAGTGGGGACCCACAACCCTCCCTGAAACAATAAAATTTAAACAGATTTTATGGCAGACTTTTTATGGGGTGCTTTGCCATTGCCTTCCCCAGTGATCTATACTTTCCCCCCAGCAAGCTGGGTACTCATTTTACTGACCTTGAAAGGATGGTAGACTGAGTCAACCTTGAGTTGGCTACCTGAAGCCAGCTTCCGCCGGCATCGAATGTGGGTCGTGAGCAGAGCTTGGACTGCAGTACTGCAGCTTATCACTCTGCACTACGGGGCTCTTTCTGTTTATTTAATAGTCTCTGATAACTGGCACCTCTTGCTCTAAATCATTGCATCAAAATCTGGAGACAATGCGCTTATAGCAATCGTCAGTTGGCTGCTCAGGTGTGTATCTGTTAAGTTGCAAACCTATTTTTGATTTATTGACATTCATTACAGAAATTTCATGATCAATGCTTTGAGCCCAAGACCCAGGGGAAAACATGAAATGGCTGGGCATTGCGAGCTTTTGTACATAAGTTGTTTTGTATACTAGTGAGCCAATGGAGAAAAGAGAGGCTCTGCTCTCTTCCTCCTGTGCAATTGCACAAGCCTGTCAAAGCAAGCAGTGATGCAGAAGGAAGCAAGAGAGAGAGAGAAGAAAGCAGATGGCAGTGAGCTGATCCGGCCCTTGGGCTGCATGTTTGACACCCCCGCTTTAAGATGCTACTGCACTCTTCCTATTTTCTAGTATTATAGACAGACTAACACAGCTACCTATCTTGATCTGTAACCAAGAGCCAAGAACCCTTCAACTTTTGCCCGTTGACATATACCCCCAGCCATTACTGGGCTTGAGATACCAGCTGCAGGAGAGAGTCTGAATGTTATAAGCTGACCGCCATCTTTCCATAATTCTCTTTTTTGCATCCTTCTTTGGGCAACCTATGGTCCTTGGCTTTTCATTGGTTGGGCGCACATCCAGCCAATGCTGCGCCAACTGCACTGGTTGGCTACCAATTGAGTAGCAGATCCGTTTCAAGGTTTTAGTTTTGAATTTTAAAGCCTTACACGGCCTGGGACCGCCTCTCCCCATATGTGCCCCGGAGATCACTACGATCCGGTACACAACATCTGCTGATTGTCCCCGGCCCAAAGGACATCTGACTTGCCTCAACCGGGGCCAGGGCTTTTTCAGCCTTGGCTCCGGCCTGGTGGAATCAGCTCCCTTTAGAGATCCGGGCCCTCACTGAATTGTTACCTTTCCATAGGTCCTGCAAGACGGAGCTGTTCCGCCAGGCCTTTGTTTGAGGCAGTGGGCGACCTACTCCATCAGATGGCCCAATGCTACGGTACTATCTCTGCTATAATATGAATTTTATTCTACTGTTTTAAACTCTCAGTTTATATAACATAAGAGCCCCATGGCGCAGAGTGTTAAAGCTGCAGTACTGCAGTCCTAAGCTCTGCTCACAACCTGAGTTCGATCCCTGGCGGAAGCTGGGTTTTCAGGCAGCCGGCTCGGGGATGACTCAGCCTTCCATCCTTCCGAGGTCGGTAAAATGAGTACCCAGCTTTCTGGGGGGAAAGTGTAGATGACTGGGGAAGGCAATGGCAAAGCACCCCATAACAAAGTCTGCCGTGAAAACGCTGTGAAAGCAACATCACGCCAGAGTCGGAAACGACTGGTGCTTGCACAGGGGACCTTTCCTTTCCTTTATATAACATGTGCCCAACTGAGCTGCTATTTATAACGTATGTGGTCTATCAGATTGTCTTGTTACATTGATTAGGTTTTAACTGTTGTTTTATATTGTTTTTAGAATGCTGTGATCCATCCAGAGCCCATTGTGGGAGAGGGCGGGATAGAAATTACCTAAATAAATCAATAAAACAAATAAGAAAGTGGGGCACTGTAGCCCTCCTCTAGCATGGAAGGGATGTGGGTCCTGTGTCCTCTTGATGTGTGCAAAACACGGGAGAAGTAACGTGCCAGCTGCTACTTTGCTACCGCTGGTATCCTGTAGGATTTCTCTTTCTTCTCCCTTCAGCATATGTTGGCAGAAAAATTTACAGTGACTTAAAAAGCCAAAGGAAATGGGCTGTATCCTGAGTGACATCCTGTGTGCCATGACGACACTCGAACAGAGCGTTTCAGATTCTCAGTCCAGGGAATGGGATTTAGTCTGCCTAAAAAATGTATTTCGCCTCCTGAAAATTAAGTACGAGTGATTTCCCCCTGCAAATCTAAGAGCTATGACCAAATGAAC
The DNA here is from genome assembly GCF_032191835.1 of Heteronotia binoei. Classification (NCBI taxonomy): domain Eukaryota; kingdom Metazoa; phylum Chordata; class Lepidosauria; order Squamata; family Gekkonidae; genus Heteronotia; species Heteronotia binoei. Next base: position 55,143,773 of record NC_083236.1, on the reverse strand, counting down.
AGTCGCTTTAATTGAAAATTAATTATCTAGAGGAAACACCCAAAATGGCAGTGATGCGAGTTTGATTTTAATAATTTTTAGGCCAGTGGACCAATATTACTAAGTGTTAATGAAAAAAATGTGATCAAATTGGAATGGTTTCTTCCCCTTTTAATATATATATATATTGAGATATTTTAAACTGAGATACAGTTGATGGGACACTGGTAATGAGGTAGATCCTACGCCTTATCCCACCATTTTATTGACAAGTTTATTTATTCATTTATTAATTAAAATATTTATACCCTACTTTCCCTTTTGGCTCAGATTCAAAGTCTTATTCCGGTCTAAGGGACTTCCTCCAACTAAAGATGGCTCTTCAATTGGTGGAGGAAATTGACTTCAAGGATAGTTGGTTTGACCTCATTGGCTTCTGAAAGGCCTATGTCAGGGATGGCCAACGGCAGCTCTCCAGATGTTTTTTGCCTACAACTCCCATCAGCCCCAGCCACTGGCCATGCTGGCTGGGGCTGATGGAAGTTGTAGGCAAAAAACATCTGGAGAGCTACCGTTGGCCACCCCTGGCCTATGTTCAGGGAGCTACAGTGTAGTGGTAGAACATCTGCTTGGCATGAGGAAGGTCTCAGTGTCTCCAGTTATGAGAGCAGGTAGAAGGTGATGTGAAATATCTCAGCTTGAAGACTCTGGAGAGCTGCTGCCAGTCAGAGTAGACAATACCGACTTGATGGACCAATGAAGGGCTTTTTTTAGCAGGAACTCACAGGAATGCAGTTCTGGCTGGCATAGTGTCAGGGGTGTGGCCTAATGTGTAAATGAGTTCCTGCTGGGCTTTTTCTACAAAAAAGCTCTTTGCACAAAATGATGGTGATGTCAGGGGGTATGGCTTAATATGCAAATGAGTTCCTGCTAGGTTTCCCCCCCCCACCAAATAAAGCCCTGGACCAATTGTTCAGTATTAAGGCAGCTTCATACATTATATTTAACTCTGCCACTGTTGCTGTGGTTTCTTTTGCTGACATTGACTGCTCTCCATATTTCTCCATTCTTTTTCTTGAAAATGGGGTTTGTTGGGGACTTAAGGCTCAAGTCAAAACTGTAGTGAGTGTGAGAAAAGATTTTGAAGAACTGTTGTTTTTTGATACCCTGCTCTTTACTGGGAGTCTCAGAGTGGCTTACAATCTCCTTTCTTTCTCTCCTCACAACAGACGCCTTGTGAGATTTGGCGGGGGGAGGGAGAGAGAGCTCTGAGAGAACTGCTCTTGAGGCAGCAGCTCTGAGAGAACTGTGCCTGGCCCAACGTCACCCTGCAGGCCTCATGTGGAAGAATGAAACATGGTTCTCCAGATTAGAGTCTGCTGCTCATAACCACTTTTAATGCGCTTTTGCAGCTCAAAGTGCTGCATAAATAGGCAACAGCGGTTCCAGTTTGTTTCTTTCCCTTGCTGGTCAACCCATCCGCCTTGGTGCCATTTCAGTTCACTATGGCAACCTGAAATGCTGCATGAACTTTGGCACTACCTAACCTCCAAATTAGCCCCTTTCTGGGAAACAAATGACATCCCACAGATCCTGTGACTCTGCGGCTGACCCTGTTGCATGTATTCTGCCTGTTCACCATGAAGGTGCCGGTATGGCGATTCCTCCTTTTGCCGTGACTCGTGTTTGGGCTCAGGTTTATTCCTGGACATAATTTCCATGGTTGGAATTCAGAGAGGGCAATGCCACGGTGTTGCTTTTACTCCCAAGCATGTCTGTTTAGTACAGGGGGTCCCCAGTCTTTTGGGGGCCTGTGGGTACCTGACACAGTGTGGGGAATGCAGCCACAAAATGGCTGCCACACAACGGCTGCTATGGGAGGCAGGGTCAGCTGCCCCAGTACTAAACAGTTGTGCTGTAGCAGTTGCTGATCTCATGGAGCCCATGGCTGCTTTTTTGTGTATCTTGGGGGACAAAGCAGAGCTGGGGGAATGGGGGTCTGCAGTGGAGAAGGAAATGGGTTGGAACTGTGGGGCATGTAGGGAAGATGTCTTGCTGCTTTCTGGCCACAGACTCTTGGTGAAAGCCTCTTCCTAGAAACAAGTTATCACCACCATTGTCATTTGGATTCATATGACATCTTGCGATTCAGCAGGGCATTTTTTTTGAGCAGGAGTGCACGGGAAGGCAGGTCCGGCTGGCTTGGTGTCATGGGGTGTGGCCTAATATGCAAATGAGTTCCTGCTGGACTTCCCCCACAAAAATGCACTACCTGAAACAATGGTGATGCCGGGGGTGTGGCCCAAGATGCAAATGAGTCCCTGCTGGGCTTTTTTCTACAAAAAAAAGGCCCTGTCAGTTTATCTCCGTTTTGGTGTGGATGATCCCCTGCCTCCCCCCTTTCTTGTGTTTCCAAATTTATGCAGAGTGATGCAACGAAGACATTGAAGATGATGTATTTCATCTTTGCAGGAAAAAACTTGGGACAAGGAAAGAGAACTGGGTGCGAAAATAAACTGGCAAGTTTTGTCATCTCACTTGGAGAAATGAAATCGGGGCTATTTGCATTGATTTGGGCAGCTTACAAAATCCAGTCTTGTCCAAAATTCAGTTTCCTCCTGAATTCTTATCTTCAAGATACTTCACCAGGAGTCTCCAATATGGTACCCGTGGATACATGATGCCACCAACACCTTTGAAAATGGGTGGGGCCAGGTTAGGGTTGCCAGGTCTGTGTTGGAAAATACCTGGAGACTTTTGGGGTTGATCCGGGAGAGGGCAGGGTTTGGGGAGGGGAGGGGCTTCAGCATGGTACAATGCCATTGAGTCCACCCTTCAAAGCAGCCATTTTCTCCAGGGGAGCTGACCTCTGGCAGCTGGAGATCAGTTGTAAAAGTGGGAGATCTCCAGGCCCCACCTGGAGGCTGGCAGCCCTAGACCAGGTGGCACGTTTGGCCATCAGGGCTTCTGATTGACCATTGAACATTTGATTGACTGTTCTTAAAAACATTGGGTTGGCAGCAGTTGCCACCATATCTCAAGGATCTTCACTGCGTGAGTGATGTTCAGCTGAGGTAACCACTGGGGCAGCTGACCCTGCCTCCCATGGCAGCTGACCCTGCCTCCCGTGGCAGCCGACCCTGCCTCCCATGGAAGCCGTTGTGTGGCAGCCATTTTGTGGCTGTGTTCCCCACAGTGTCAGAATGTCAAAGGTACCCACAGGCCCCCAAAAGACTGGGGACCCCCTGTACTAAACAGACGTGCTTTAATGCGCCCAGCAAAGTGTGAAACTGAGGGACATCTCCGAGGGTGAGGAGCAGAGGGCGTTGCAGACTCCTAAAATGTTTTGAGGGAAGCTCCATGTTCCTTGTGCCTTTCTTGGGGAATGTTCAGGTAAAGTAGTCATCGCGATAAATTTTTAGAATGGTTTTATCACCTGATGTCTCTCAGCACCTTTACATATGCGTGCTGTAAGCGTCTGCGTGCTGTAGCTTCCTACCTGCGCCGTGTTCCCGAATAAGTCTGTTGCAATAAAGGGGGGGGGGGGGGGAAGAATTATGTGAAATTAATTTAACCTTGCCCAGAACAGTGGGGGGTGATTTACTCCTGTCTCTTATTATTTTCTAGTCATACTTAATGAAGATGGATAAGAGAGGTTGGCTTCTCTACAGAGTTAATTTGCCAGGTTTTCAAACTGAAGGCATTAAATAAGATGTATGGGAAATGTCTTCCACATATTTGACAGTACTAGTGTGTCTTTTAGTCAGTGCACATTAAATCTTGGTGGGCTTTCCCCTCCACCCCTTAATAGCGCCAGAACACTCAAGGGTTTTTAAAGGGAAAAGGGGCCTAGAATATCCTCATTCACTGAGATAAACAAATGATAATACAGGTATAGGCACAGTTTTCTCCGCTGTAGGTAGCTGTCCGTGCTTGTGTGAGTGTTGTTTTATCCCTCTATTGCCCAGATGAAGACCTGCACAGGGAGACGGATCATGATCTGCCTTCTGTAGTCTTACACAAGTGTGCATAAATAAATTGTGCGTTGTTTTGAAAAACTAATTAGATTAACTATCCCTTCCTCTCCGCATTTGTTTCAGAGGGTAGCCGTGTTGGTCAGCTGTAGAGCAAATAGATTCAAGTCCCATAGCACCCTAGAGACCAAACTGATTTTAGGGGTATATTTTTAAGTTACTGCTGCTCCTTGCCAGTTGTGGGTCAACCAGAGCTCAGCAACAGCAAGGACTCCTCAGGAAAAGAGGAACCCCGTTTAGCTGTCTTGAGTTAACAAAATCTGACCAGCAGGAAAATGAGCCGCAGGCTTCTCAGGATTCACAGCCAACAGCTGGTGCAGAGCCACTGACCACCCTCCAGCCCCAATTCAGCAGGTGGACCTCAGTTGGTTATTCCCAGCCCACCACTATCACCTTAGAGTACTGCAGACAGAGGCTGAGAACAGAGCTACAGACAAGGTGGCAAATTGCATGCCTCCTCTCACTGGCTGCTTGCTTAAAACAAAGATGAGTAGTTGCAGGATTGCTTCTGAGCAGCTGGCTGCATGCTTGACTCTTTGGCTTGGGGCTATAAAATCAGCCAGGAGAGGCTGTTAGGCACTGACACAGCAAGTACAATAGATGCTAAGCCACTGACTCTGCCTTGGCCTGACTTATGGACTGCTGACCTTGGACTGAACAACTCTGCCATTCTTGACTTCTGGCACCTGATATTTGGAGCCTGCAAGCCACTACACCACCCCTGCAAGTGTGTGATTCCACCATCCTGTGTGAGAATTCCAAAGGTGTCCAGAAGTTCAAAGGTGTTGGGACTTGGGTTGCCAGATCTGAATCAGGAAATATCTGAGGACTTTGGGGGTGGAGCCAGGAGACTGGGGGTGGAGCCAGGAGCAAGGTTGTGACAAGCACAATTGAACTCCAAGGAAGTTCTGGCCATTACATTAAAGGGACCACACTCCTTTTAAATGCCTTCCTTTCATAGGGAATAATGGAGGATGGGGGCACATTCTTTTGGGGAATCATAGAATTGGACCCCCGGGTCAATCTTTTTGAAAAAAAAATTTTTTTTAGAAGAGGGGACCAGATGCTATGCTGAAAATTTGATGCCTCTACCTAAATTTCTTAAAAACATTGAGTTGGCAGCAGTTGCCACCACATTTCAAGGATCTTCACTCTGTGAGTGATGTTAAGCTGAGGTAGTCCCTGGGGTGGCTGACCGTTACGCCCGTTCCTGGCCATAAGAACACTGGAAAGTGAAACTTAACTCCATTCTATTGAAACACGTTGCAGCACAGACAAAGTTGCTAGGCAAACGTGGAATGGATTTTCCAATGGATTTTCCTGGCCCAGAGACCTTAATAGAAAAATCAATTTCATGTTTTCTTTGCAGCTTTGCAAGCCCAGAAGAGCTTCCTGCTGCAGCTGGCAAAGAGAAGGCAGAAGGAGCTGGGAACTTTGGGCAACCTTGGTGCTTCAAAGAGTGAGGACAGGAGGGGGAGGAGCAGGGAAAAAAGAGCCACGGGTCTGATTAATGCCCTGAGTGCACAGGTTCTGGTTCTCATGCCGGACATTTGACACCTCTGCTTTAGGGTTTCAAAGATGTGCTTCGGCTTGTTGGCATTACAGACAAGGGTTGCCAACTCCACATTTGATTAGTTTGGAGTTTGTGGAGGGACCTTAGTGGTGTACTGTGCCACAGAGTCCACTCTCCAAAGCAGCCATTTTGGTCCAGGGGAACTGATCTTTGTGGGCTGGAGATCAGCTGTAATTCTGGAAGTTCTCTCAAATCCTGCTACGGACTGTAATTTGTAGTGAACGGGGCCGGAACCTCTATGCCCTTGTCCCTTCCCTGTGAGGCGGGGGCAGGGAGACCAGAATAAACGATGCAAGATAAGCTCAAATGCTGAATAAATTATAGACAGCCAAAAGATTTTGAGAGCTTGGGGAACATGCTCTCTGGGGAACATGTGGGGCAAGGCGGTCCCGCAGATAGGTAGACATGTGGGGCAAGGCGGTCCTGCAGACAGACACAACTCTGCTTGACTTGTATAATTTATGAAGTTTCTGCAGTCGAGCTTTCTGTTTATTTGGATTATTTTGCAGCAGTATTTCAGAGTGGTTTTTTAAAAAGAAATGGGAGTCGCTGTGGCCCACTTTCACTCTTTGCCTCCTTTTTTCATCGATCTCCCTGGCCCTTTGCCCGGAATGAGAATCCCAGCCAGTCTCTGTGTTATGTTGTACTTACACATGGGAATGCTTAAAACATTTGTCGCTCTGTTCCAAGGTTTGCCTTGACAGAGTTTCTGAGCACTTCCAACGGAATTGATGTCTTTTGTCATTGGATAGTTTGTTCAAGATCAGGGGTATCGAACTCATTCATAATGTGGGCCAGATATGACGTAAACGAGACCTTGTAGGGCTGGGCCTCGTGTTTCATTAAATGTAATGCCAGGTAGTAGAGATGTAAGCTTAGAACTCATTGGTTTTCAGGGTGCTTGCTTTGTATCTCTCCTGTGCGATCCAGGGAAACTGGGCAAAGGAAGCTCTGGCTCTTTCCTTCCTTTTCCAGGGAACCGGGAGGGGGAGGAGCCTCAGCCAATAGAATGAAGAGAAAATTGACTCAGTAGCTCTGCTGTGTGATTGAGAGAGCCTGGCAAAGCAAGCTATCCCTCCCCCTTTCCTCCCCAAGGGAGAAGCCTCAGACAATGGAGAAAATAGAGGTTTTGCTCTGTAGCTCCTGTGCGATTGAGCAAGCCTGGCAAAGCAAACTGTGATGTAGAAGGAAGCAAGAGAGAGGGAGAAGGAAGCAGATGACAACCAGTTGCTCGGAGGCCTGATAGGAGCCCTCTGGGGCCCTGATTTGGCTCCTGGGCCACATGTTTGACACCCCAATTCTAGATGCTTTTGCAGGAGATCCCATGCTCACATGTGCTCTCTGTTAAATTGCAGCATTGAAAGTAGTGCTGTACGCACATCACCACTGCATGTAGAGTGCTTTCACTTGGGGGACTTGTATTTACCAAGAATTCAATTCAGTGGTCACATCAAACCATGGTTTGTGCTAACCGTGGTTTAGTCCCCAAATTGTGGCACAAACTTTCAAGTGAATGACAGGCAATCTGTGACTTGGAGCTGGATTTTTTGGCCCTCTTGATATCATTCGTTTTCTTCATCTTCATGGTGTGCCATGGTTTGTGCCTTCAGGCTAATGAAACCCTGGTTTGCAAAATAGCTTCAAGCCATTTTTTGTTTTGACTGCGCATTACTGTCTCTTTGCAAATAAATTGGCCTGCCAAGTTGTTCACCGTGACTTGTCGGTTCCAGCTTCATGCCAAACCATAGCTAAACTTCCCTAGCTGTTGTTTGGCATGATGCTTGAATTGAACCAGGGGGTGCAGTAGTGTTCCCATTAAGCTTTGTCTCTGTTAGTATATTACAGGGGTGGCCAAACTGTGGCTCGGGAGCCACATGTGGCTCATTCACACATATTGCGTGGTTCTCGAAGTCCCCCCCCCCCCCCCCCGCTCTGCTGGCCAGCTTGGAGAAGGCATTTCTCTCTTTAAATCACTTGCTCAAGTCAAGCCAGCCAGCAGCATGGAGAATACATTTAAAGTTAAAGTTGCTTTCTTTTCACCTCTCCTTCCCCATTTTCCTTCCTCAAACATTTCATGTTTATTCCATGTGGCTCTTACATTAAACAAGTTTGGCCACCCCTGGTACGGTACATTATCTCTAAGGTGAATTTAACATGCAGTAGCAAAATTGGCAAGAATGCCGCTGAAATCAGATGATCAGCGATGACAAATTGTCACTTGTTTCCTGTGCAAAAACAGGATTCTGATTCCTAGGTCAGCCTTGATTGGGAATCCAGTTTTGCAAGAAAGGAACACACCATGATTTGTCGACTCATCCAGCTTGGATGTTGCAAAAATTGTGGTTCCTAACAAAACTAGGAAATCTTTCATGTACGTCCTCTGTGCATGGTGATGAAGGAAGAACATTCAGAGAGCTCGCAAGGCTCGTTTCCAGAATCCAGCCTTCAAGTACAGAAAAAATGCTATTTCTATGCAGGCTTTCCCCCTTCCCACTCCATGCTTTCTTTATTAAAAACTACTGAATAAAATTTGGCAGCAAGGTGTGCTATTATTCTTTCTCCCCCTACCGCCCTGTCTGATTGATGAATCTTGGCAGAGTAAATTTTCAGTGTGAGCCCTTCTCGGAATAATAATGGATCGTTTTGTGTGTTTTAGGAGTTGTTTTGTTTTATTAACAGAGACATTTTGTCTTCCTGATCGTATAAATGTGCTTAAAAAATGTCTTTGAAAGCACACACTCTTTTGGAGTCCCTCTTTTTTCTTTTCTTTTTTTTTTGTGGGCAAAAATTGTTTCCAATGATGATGTTAAAAATAATCTGACATCATACTCAAATTGGACTCCAAGGTTTAAGAAAATACGGAGTGGCAGGAGGCTTTGGCATAGATGGTTGGAGACCAATTTTAAACAAAATATTATGTAGGCATATGGAAAATACTTTTTTGATGTGCACTGTACAGTATGAATAATAAAAAGCCTCCAATTAATCTGTGAAAGGGAGCAATTTGCAGTATTGCTTCTTGTTAATGGTGACGTTTCTTTTAATCACAATCATGTCCTTCCTTCCCTCTGTTTCTTTGCGTTTGAATACTACAGTAGTGTTCTTCAACATGATGGCCGCGGAGAGGGGGGCCTCTATCCTTCCAGGGTTCTTGAGCCAGGGATGGAGCCGGAGTTTCACTGCAAATAAGGTTGCCAGCCTTAAGTTTGCGGGGAATGAGAGAAACAAATACTGTGATGTACTGGCTAACAATGTTTAATAAAACCATTAAAAAAACCCTTTAAAAATTATCTTTGGCTGATAAGATGGCCGCTTTGGGGCGGCTGGCAGCCGCCCCTAATTCAGACAGCCGGAAATTGAGCACCCCGGAGCTTCTAGACAGCACTCGAGGAAAGGGGTGGGCCGTGGGTAACTGGGGAGCATCTGGAACACTCACGCATCCTGCTCGCGGCTCCCTGATAGCTCTTCAGGCGCTCTCCGGCCTTCCAGACGGCCGGGAGTCTCCTTGGAGCCGCCCCAGCGAATAGGGACCACTTTTGCAGTGGTCCCTTTTTGAACTGGGTGGATCGGTCCAGAGGACGGGGGAAGTACGGGACAGGGGCGGGCGGCAGATGTTGACTTGTGGATGAATTTTTTGGGTTGATCTCAGAGGCGTCTCTGAGTCGACCCAAAGTGCCGGTCTGTAATCAGCCTTTTTATGCTTCACTAGAAATATCCATTCACATAACAATAGAATCATAGAGTTGGAAGGGACCTCTAGGGTCATCTAGTCCAACCCCCAGAGGTCCATCACAGAGGTCCATTCTCACATTCCGATATTACAAGAAAGGTCCAATGAGCACCCGGATACAGGCTCGTTCCGTCAGTGAAGTTCCTCAGGAGTAATCCTTTCTATATTTCTTCCAGGGTTACCAGCCTCCTTGTAACAACCCCATTGTTAATGCTAATTATTGTACAGTGGGTTCTATGCATTGATGAGTCGAAGGATAAGTGATATCAAGCTCTTTATTAAGTACAACATAGTGGGTGGCTGCACTACAAGACTGGTAGCTGACCAACAGGCCCAAACATATACATCTCTGGGTCCCCGCGCAAGCACGTTATTGGGTCATTCAAACCGGTGGGGGCTTGTGATTGGTCCAGGGCAGCAGAGATTTGGATCCTGCAGCCCATTGTTCCCAAGTCCCCAAGCTCAGTCCATATGGCTCCAATAAGCCAGGCAGGAACACCCAAAGTCTTCCCTTGAGTCCACATACATAACACTAATGTTAAAACAAGAAGGCTGGTAACCTTGTAAGAAATATAGGAAGGATTGCTCCTGAGGAATTACATTGACGAAATGAGCCTGTATCCGGGTGCTCATTGGACCTTTCTTGTAATATTGGAATGTGAGAATGGACCTCTGTGATAATATTGTTATATGAATGGATATTTCTAGTGAAGAATAAAAAGATAATTTAAAAAGGTTTTTTAAAATGGTTTTATTAAACATTGTTAGCCAGTACATCACAGTATTTGTTTCTCTCATTGCCTGTCTTATTAACTGTGATCCCTTTTTGTTGATTATATAGCCTTCAGGTGAGGCCTGCTGGAGATCTCCCGCTTTTTCAATTGATTGCCCACCAGCAGAGAACAGCTCTCTGGGAGAAAATGGCTGCTTTGAAGGGGGGGACTCTAGGACATTGGAGCATGCTGAGGCCCTCCCCTCCATGAGGGTCCTTCTCAAGCCAGGTTTATGGAATCCTCCAAAAGAATGTGGGGAGGATGGACTGTAGATCTCCAGACTCCAGACAACAGAACTGCAATGTTTGAATCGGGTGGAATTCTAGCAGGAGCGCCTTTGCATATTAGGCCACACCCTGCTGATGTAGCCAATCTCCAAGAGCTTACAAGGCTCTTTTTTGTAAGCTTTAGGAAGATTGGCTACATCCGCGGGGTGTAGCCTAACGTGCAAAGGAGCTCCTGCGAGAATTCCACCCCTGGTTTGAATGGTATCCTAATTAAAAATGAAGAAAGTAGAAAATGTAAGCATAGAAGAGGCAACCCCTCCAAACGCTTTTCCTGGTGGCTGCCATCAAGTATTTTTTTTTAAATGGGTGGAGCTAGGTGGGACTTTTCCCCAATGTGGCTTTTCATTGGCCACTGGAGATTTGATTGTCTGTAAAGCAAAATAATGTTTTACCCTGCCCCCTGAGTTTTATTTTTATTCTCCTTCTCCTCCTCCTCCTTAACAATTTTCTGGTTTCATTGAAAATATTTCACTGTATACAATAACGATAACTAGAAGATAACATGGTACAAAGATTGCAATGTACGTATACATAGTTAACCATTAAAAATAAGAATACAAAGACTTCCTCATTCTTTTTCAGTGTATTTTAAAATGTATCTCTCTTCTTCCCTTCCCTTCAGCGTCTGCTGTGTGCGGCTTCACCTCCCGCACCAGCCATTTTAAGGTCAGCTCTGCCTCCTGTGGAAGCCATTTTGTGGTTTTACCCATGACCCCATATTAGAATACCAAAGATTTCCCCCCCCCCAGTTCAACAGTTTTATTGAAAAAATATAAAGAGTTGCAGAATTAACATACATGGAACAGTGTACAGAATAAAAGATCCAAAGACGGCCACGGGCTCAAAAAAGTTAGGGACTTTGAGCAATGGTATGTTTTCAGTGTGCTAATTTTCTCATTTCAGTGATTCTTAAAATGGTAGAGCATTCAAAACATAATCTTGCTGGGCATGTGGTGGAGGGGACCCTCCATAATTTGGGGCGGACTCTATGGTCTTTTCCAAAATGATAGAGCATCCCCTATGCAATGTGCCTGGTGTGATGATGTCATCTCTAGGTGATGTCACCATGCTGGGCGCATTGGGTGTGCCGGAGCTCTTTGGGGCGGGGCTCCCCCTGTCGGCCAGCTGCATGGTGACAGATTGGAGGTCCCAAAAGTGGGGGGACTCCTGCCCCCTACTACCACATCATTTTGGTGTGTGTGTGTGTAAATCCTGTCAACTTGCAGCGGAGTGAAGAGGTGGAGGGGGCTATATCACTTCAGAATTTGTTATTTATAATCTGCCTTTCTCACTGGGATTGAAGGCAGGTTACACAGAGGGAATCAATACAGTCAGCAGGATGGGAGATTCAGGAAACAATAAAATAGAATTTGGGTTGTGGAACCAACCAGAAGTCAAAAAGACACAGGAGCCATGAAGAATTAGCATGACACATTCAATGATGCAAAATTACACAACAGGATCCAACCCACAGCACACTATGCACAGTGGTACAGCCCCATATAATGTATCCCAAGTTACTGTGAGCCATTTTGTCTACTCCATTGCCTGCCTAAAAAAGCCTTCTTGAACAATTCTCTTTTGCACAGTTTGTGGAAAGCCAGGTGAGCAGGCGACTTCTTTGACCGCCCAAGGCAGTTGCAATGAAGAGTTGCAAGTGTTTTTTTTTTTTTAAGTTCCATTGTGGTAGTAAATTCCCAGGCAGAAAGAAAAATGAGTGCACCGTGTAAAAAGAATATTTATTCAGGCGCTTTTGTCCCACTTTTCTCCTCATGGAGGGGAACCTAAAGCTGTTTATTAAAAATATACCAAAATATAGTTTCACGATATAATGCAAGTTAACTCACAGAGAGCATTGAATCTCACCCTGATTTTAGCTCTACTCTACGTGATCATTTTTGCCTTTTAACGTAGGAGAGTGCTCACAAAAATGTACACCAACTGGATAAAGAATGTTCTGCGTTTTTTGAATGTCCTTTAGAATAGAGGTGGCTAAACTGTCGCTCGGAAGCCACACGTGGCTTTTAACACAAATTTTGTGGCTCTTGAAGCCCCTCACTGCCCCATCAGTCACCTTGGAGAAGGCATTTGTCTCTTTCTATCACTTCTCCAAGCCGAGCCAGCTAGTGGCCTAGAGAATGCATTTTAAATTAAAGTTGCTTTCTTTCCACCTCTCCTTTCCTCCCCCTTCCCCATCTATTTTCCTTCCTTCCTTCCTTCCTTCCTTCCTTCCTTCCTTCCTTCCTTCCTTCCTTCCTTCCTTCCTTCCTTCCTTCCTTCCTTCCTTCCTTCCTTCCTTCCTTCCTTCCTTCCTTCCTTCCTTCCTTCCTTCCTTGTGACTCTTCAACATCTGACATTTATTCTATGTGGCTCTTGCGTTAGGCAAGTTTGGCCACCCCTGCTTTAGAAGAGGAAGAGTGGGGAATCAAACCCAGTTCTGCAGATTAGAGTCTGCTGCCGTTAACCAGTACACCGTGCTGGCTCTCTTAAAAAAAAAATCAAAATAAAATCTGGTATTCAAGGATGCAAGTGACATTTCATTGCTTCCTTCTGTTGCCCACAAACTAGTTCTTCGTGGCTCCAGATGCGCATGGCTTAAATCCTGCGCTTTTGTAGAATAGTTTACACACGTGCACAAACTGGGATCTGGCGCCGGAACTTACGTGCTTAAAGCGATAAGGCAATTGATTCCGATTTTGGTAGCTCTCCAAGCTGTTGGGAGCAGCTCTTCGTGAAGGCCTTGATCCGGTTGTGCATTGGGTTCCGCACAAGAGACTTTAATGATGCTGATCTTAAATATTCACTAGCAAAGCAAGACGATAAGGCCGCAGGTCCCCTCAGCATTTGACAAAACCGAAGCCGTGCAGATAACCAGTCAGGGAGACGCGACAAGCTGGGTAAAAGATAGGAAGTTTGAAATAGTTCTGGGAGTTAAGAATTTACATGTCTTTATTAATTATTAGACGTTATTAGTGTATGACTAAGGAGCTGGGGAGCTCTAAGCGTTCGTTTGAAGTTGTGTGCCCAAATTAGGTTGCAAAATAAATAAATAAAATAAAAATATCCACTAATGTCTGCTCTAATGAATTTTTCTAAATACACAAATCACGCTTTATTAAGGCAGTGGATCTTTTAACTGTAAAAATATTATGATTGCGACGCTGGGGAAATCCATTCAGAATTAGAAAACGTTTGGGCTGCGTGTTGTTGTGTATTTTTAATTTTTGTACAAAAACGTTAAGCAGGGTTGCTGGTTTCCAGGTGGGGCCTGGAGATCTCTTGGAATTACAACTGATCTCCAGATGAAAGAGATTGTTTCCCCTGGAGAAAATGGCTACTTTGGGGGGTGGACTCTAGGAGGATATATATCAACAAGGTCCTGCCAGTCCCCAAACCCCGCCCTCAACAGGCTCCACCCCCCCCTTAAAAATCTCCACATATTTTCCAACCCAAAAATGGTAACTCTGATGCTGAGGTTAGAAATTAAGCATGAATTTTTTAAAAAATTGGTTCTTGGGGAAGGGGAGATCTAAATACTCTCCCCCCACCCTTTTAAGTGTTTTTAGTTAGGGTTGTCAAGTCTTATTCAAGAAATATCTGAGGACTTTGGGAGTGGAGCCAGGAGACTTTGGGGGTGGAGCCAGGAGCAAGGGTGTGACAAGCATGATTGAACTCCAAAGGAAGTTCTGGCCAACATATTTAAAGGGTCTGCACACCTTTTAAATGCCTTCCCTCTTTTGGAAATAATGAAGGATAGGGGCACCTTTTTGGGGGGCTCATAGAATTGGACCCCCTGGCCCATTTTTTTTTTAAAACATGGAGGGTATTTTGGGGAGAGGCACTGGATGCTATGCTGAAAATTTGGTGCTTCTATCTCAAAAAACAGCGCCCCCCCCCGAGCCCCAGATACCCATGGATCAATTCTCCATTATGCCCTATGGTAAAATCCCCTGCCCCTACCTGGAGATTGTGTAGCCATTTAGAGAATCACAGTTAAAAAAAGGCAGGGGAAACAAAGCATAAAGCTGTCGTGATATTCAACCTCCAAAAAATTAAACCAAGAGTCCAAATTATACAAAAGTACCAAATATAATTGTTTTACAGTCAGTGAAGGCAATTACTTTCAATCCCTCCAAGGAACGATATTTCATCCGGAATCCGATTCCTTCTTCTCCAGCAAATGAATGCCAGATACACGAAAATTGATAGTACAATATTATACAGTCAGCGATCCATACGGCAGCAGGATTGTAATATTGTTCCTGTTTCGCGTTAGCTTCTTCAAGCTTCTCACAATTAATATTTACATACTGGGTAAGGATGCCATAAATTTCAAATGCGGAGTAACACTCCAACAGTGATAAGATTACAATCCGGATTGAAGCTAACGTGAAACAGGAACAATAGTACAATCCTGTTGCCGTATGGATCGCTGACTGCATAATATCATGCTATCAGTTTTCGTGTATCTGGCATTCATTTGCTGGAGAAGAAGGAATCGGATTCCTGATGAAATATCGTTCCTTGGAGGGATTGAAAGTGATTGCCATCACTGACTGTAAATCAATTATATTTGGTACTTTTGTATAATTTGGACTCTTGGTTTAATTTTTTGGAGGTTGAATATCACAGCAGCTTTACGCTTTGTTTCCCCTGTCCACCTGGAGATTGGCAACCCTAGCCAGCCTCCAGGTGGGGCCTGGATATCTCCCGCTTTTACAACTGATCTCCAGCTGGCAGAGATCAGCTCCCCTGGAGAAAATGGCCACTTGGAAGGGTGGACTCCAGAGCACTGGACCATGCTAAGGCCCCTTCCCCCCAAACTATGCTGTCTCCCGGATCCACCTCCAAAGTCTCCAGGTATTTTCCAACACAGACCTGTCAACCCTAGCATTTTTGTACACGTGCCAATCTGGAGTATGAACTCTATTCCCCTTCAGCCTTCTTTTATATCAACTCCTTGCTTAACAAGATGTTTAAATCTATTTACAGTATGTTAGCTAGAAGCCTTGTCTGTTAAAGGAGTCATAAAAAATATTAGTTTTCACTTTACAGGATGGTTCGGGGGGTTGGTTGGTTTCTTTTTTAACACCCCCTTCCCTTGGCCCTCAAATTAAACTTGATGCTGTGGAAGCCCATACATTGAAATATTCCTCCTTAGTGGCTGGGGGGGCAGGGCGGGGGGGGATCAAGTACCCTTTAAGATGCAGTCTTGTGAGCAAAAATTCTACTTTGCGAGCTGCTGGTATTCAAGTTGTGAGCTGCTTGCATTAACGTTATTGCATAACTATTGCATAAATTATTGTACTCTGGGGTCATCCTTCCTGAGCTGAGACAAAAATGTGTGAGCTGGAGGCTAAAAATCTTGTGAGGTAGCTCACGCTAGCTCAGTTTAGAGGGAACACTGGTACCATCTCTTAAAATGCAGCTAAAAGTGTTTGAGGCTTCTGGGATTTTGCACGGTGCTCATTCTCCCAGCAATGAAGTTTTAAACCTTATGTGTGACGAGGCTGTTCAGAAGGGTCGCCATCCTCCAGGTGAGGGCTGGAGATCTCCTGGGGTTATAACTTCTGCCCAGACTTCAGAGATCAGTTCCCCTGAACAAAATGGCTGTTTTGCATTGGGGGGGGGGCACTCTTTGGCATTACACCCTCTCCAAACCCTCCCCTCACCAGTCCCTACCCCAGAATCTCCAGGAATTTCCCAAGCCGGAGATAGCAACCAATACCGTTCAGACAGTTTTTAAAACTGGTGTTTGAATTTCTTAGCAGTCTGAGTCGAAATAGAGAGATAGGGTTGCCAATCCCCAGGTGGGGACAGGGGAACCCCCAGTTTGGAGACCCTACCCCCACTTCAGGTATTCAGAAAGTGGGGGGAGGGAAATGTCTGCTGGGCACTCCATTATTCCCTATGGAGATCGATTCCCATAGGCTATAATGGATAATTGATATGTGGGTATCTGGGGCTCTGCGGGCCCCCTGTTTTTTGAGGTAAAGGCACCAGAATTGCGGCATAGTATCTAGTGCCTCTTTTCAAAACGCCCTCCAAGTTTCAAAAAGATTGGGCCAATGGGTCCAATTCTATAAGCCCCAAAAGAAGATGCCCCATCCATTATTTCTAATGGAGGGAAGGCATTTAAATGTGTGAGGTCCCTTTAAATGTGATGGCCAGAACTCTCTTCAGAGTTCAGTTGTGCTTGTCACAGGCTTGCTCCCGGCTCCACCCCCAAAGTCCCCAGATATTTCTTGAATTGGACTTGGCAACCCTAAGAAAGACCCTCTTTATGAAAGGAGCCCCTGTAGAGTTGCCTTCTCCGGGCTGGGAAATTCCTGGAGATTTGGGGAATGGAGTCTGGAGAGGATGAGGTTTGGGGAGGGCAGTGTCTTCCTGAGTGGAATATAATGCTGTACACTCCCTGTCCCGAAGTGGCCGTTTTCACCAGGGGAACTGATCTTGGTAACCATGGAAATCACATGTAATTCTAGCAGATCTCCAGCTGCCATCTGGAGGCTGGCAACCGTACCCCTCTGAGAGGCAGTCAGAGAGGGGGGAGAGAATTCTGGCTTCACCCTTAGCAATATATAGAGGCTGGTTGATGTGTCCCCTCTCTGGACAAGTGTGGAAGTATCAGGTTGTATGTATAGCTGGGGATTACCTTTGGAGACTCCTGAGAGAGAGGTGATCGAGAGCTACACACCGTGTCCAGCGTGGCCCCTTCCGTTTTCTTGGCAAGAGAAAGCGGGGGATTCCAATTTCACAGTGCAAGGTGACCTTTCACCCCTGCGCTGCTCTTTTGGAGATAACTGTGCGCTCCTCACATTTCTCCTTTCACTGTGAAATACGAACACTAGGAAAACTCAGCTTTGGCCCCTAGCGGTTTGGGTTTTCTGGTGGGACCGTCCACACACTCAGAGGGTTAAGGTTACGCACGCCACACATGGTGATTCAGCAATTCCATTTGAGCAGCAGGGCTCCAGAGTACACACGGAGCTCCCGTGCGCCCATTCATGCCAGTGGCGGTGTGGTGTAGGGGTTAGAGCAGGGCTGGCCAAACTTGCTTAAAGTAAGAGCCACCCAGAATGAACATCAGATATCTGAGAGCTGCAAGACATGCATGTCGGGAAGGAAGGAAGAAAGGAATAAAGGAAATAGGGGGGAGGGATGGAGAGGTAGAAAGAAATCTACTTTAAATACATTTTCCAAGCCACCAACAGCAAGAGTAGAATAGAAGGAGAGCAGCAAGAGTAGAATAGAAGCTTGAAAGTGTTAGAAGACATTATTGAGTCTGTGACCTTGTGGGCTGCCCTGACAATAAACCCTGGACTGATACTTACTCTGATACTTACTCTTTATTACTCTTTATTTATTAGTTTATTTATTTCCTTCATTTATGCTGTGTTTTTCTCCCCACTGGAGGCCAAAATGGCTAACGTCATTCTTTTCCATTTTCTCCTTACAACGACCCTGTGAGGTAGGTTAGGCTGAGATTATGTGACTGGCCCATGGTCCCCTACCAAATTTCCCTGGCACCGTGGGGACTGAAACCTGGGTGCCCCAGATCCTCTGACCACTACGCCGCACTGTTCTCATCAGAAGAAGGGTAAAAGAGGGGTATGACAGACGCTTGGAAATGTTAGACGATGCCATCGTGTCTGGCTGGCAGCCCTGACCATAAGCCCCAACTTGGGACCCCACGGCCTGACACCGTAGCAACCTGACTTCTGTTAGGTACCAACACAACAACAGTGCAGCCTCAGGGACAGACTTTGATATTTCCAACTTTCGTGGAATGGAATGGCCTGGCAGTTCCAGCGTTGGAGAGGGTCAGCTGTGCGTGTTAGTATTTCTGGGCAGGAGTGACGCAAAGGAGCATTCGCATGTTACCAAAACGGAATGTGGTCTCAGCCCACAATTCCCAAATGGCTTACCTTCGAGAAGGCCTGCAGGCTTCGCTGAGATGGCTCTGTGTCCCAGAAACCGCTTCTTTCAGTTCGTCCATGTATTTTGGCCAGAGCTGTGGCTGACTTGCCTCTTCTGTAGTCAAGTTTGGTCCCCCCCACACACACTTGATGGCTAGAATATACTTGGCGTATCTGCAAGCAAGGGGCGGGGACCTCTTTTGTGCTTGAAGGCCTTGTACTCAATGCTGCGTTGGTTTTGTTGTTTACAACTGAAATGGCAGAACCAGGCGAGATCAAAAATTCAGATTTATACTCTGCAGTACTCCATGTCATTGTTGGGAAAAAAAATGTATATTATCTTGAGAGAGAATGGCATCAAAATGAGAGAGTTTGGGAAATATTAGCTCTCAGGTTTGCGTGTGTTCGTATGGCTGTACATGCGTACACACATAGCAATAGTACAGTGTTAAAGAACACAGACTTCAGTTGTGATCAACAGTCCTTAATCACTTAGAAGATAGTTTGACGGAAATCAAGTTTAGGGTTATTGTCATTCTTGAATTATCTCTTAACTTTTATAGCACTACACTTGGGGTGGTCAAACTTGCTTAATGTAAGAGCAACATAGAATAAATGTCAGATGTTTGAAAGCCACAAGACACGGAGGGAGGCGGGGAGGAAGGAAAATAGATAGGAAGGGAGAGGTGGAAGGAAAGCAACTTTAAATGCATTCTTCAAGCTGGTCGATGGGGCGGTGGGAGCTTTGATGATGATGATGATGATGATGATGATATTGGATTTATATCTCGCCCTATACTCTGAATCTCAGAGTCTCAGAACGGTCACAATCTCCTTTATCTTCTCCCCCCACAACAGACACCCTGTGAGGTAGGTGAGACTGAGAGTGAAGGGTGGAGATGGTGGCTAACCTTGCCCCACAATGTGATGGAGATGAATCCCTTCTCAGTGCCGAGTTTGAACCGGGGAGTGACAATTGTGCTAACCTTGCTCATCTGTAGGGCTAGTGGCAATTGGAATCTATGTAGCTGTTATATACTGTGTCTGACGGAGGATTGCCAGTCAGAGAATTCTTGGAGATTTGGGGGCAGTATCCAGTATCCAGGAAGAGCAAAGCTTTGGAAGGGAGCTCAGTGGGCATATGGTGTCACTCTGGGGCAGAGGTGGCCAAACTTGTTTAACATAGAGCCACATGGAATAAACATTATGCATGGGATGGAAAAAGTAGAGAAAGAAGTACTTTTCTCCCTTTCTCACAATACAAGAACTCGTGGGCATTCAATGAAATTGCTGAGCAGTCAGGTTAAAACAGATAAAAGGAAATACTTCTTCATCCAAAGGGTGATTAACATGTGGAATGCACTGCCACAGGAGGTGGCGGCGGCTACAAGCATAGATAGCTTCAAGAGGGGATAGGATAAAAATATGGAGCAGAGGTCCATCAGTGGCTATTAGCCACAGTATATTACTGGAACTGTCTGGGGCAGTGATGCTCTGTATTCTTGGTGCTGGGGGGGCGGGGGCAAAGAGGAAGGGCTTCTAGACCCACTTGTGAATCTCCTGATGGCACTTGTTTGTTTGTTTTTGCCACTGTGTGACACAGTGTTGGACTGGATGGGCCATTGGTCTGATCCAACATTGCTTCTCTTATGTTCTTACGTTAACATCAAATGTTTGGGAGCCGCAAGACATGAATGTCAGATGTTTGAGAGAAGAAAGTCCACCCTCTGAAGCTGCCGTATCCTCCAGGGGAACGGTTCTCCATAGTCTGAAGTTCAGTTGTCATTCCAGGAAAACTCAAGGCTCCACAGAGATTGTCGACACTGGTCAGACCATTGATTCACGCAACTCTGCATTGTCTGCTCTGGCCGGCAGCTACTCTTCAGGGTCTTGGGTGGCAAGAAGAAGAAGATATTGGATTTATATCCTGCCCTCCACTCTGAATCTCAGAGTGGCTCACAATCTCCTTTATCTTCCTCCCCCACAACAGACACCCTGTGAGGTGAGTGGGGCTGTGAGAGCTCTCCCAGAAGCTGCCCTTTCAAGGACAACTCCTACAAGAGCTCTGGCTGACCCAAGGCCATTCCAGCAGGTGCAAGTGGAGGAGTGGGGAATCAAACTAATTTCTCCCAGATAAGCGTCCGCGCACTTCACCACTACACCAAACTGGCAAGAGGGTTTCCTGTCATCTGGTGCATGAAGATACTTCGAATGAAATTGCTGGAGATTGAGATTGGGATCCTCTGTGTGCAAAGGAGATGCCCTATCCCTGAACTTCTTCCCAAAAGGCAGGGCTGTCAGAAGTGGGGTTTGAACCCACGCCTCTCTTTGGAGATCAGAACGGGGACTCACATCATTCCTCTATGGCTTGTGCATGTCGGGCGGTGCTGAATCAGCACGTTTGCCCCTCGGAAAAGCGCTGTGCGAGTGAGAGGAAGCAGCTGTCTGGAAAACGCCCATTCAAAGAGCGAGTCAGGAAAAATGGCCTCTTTCCCCTTTTCCTGTGCTGCCTGCTCAGGAATTAATAGCTGGCTGGTGAAAAAGAAAATTGTAACTTCCAAGGATTAGCAGTAAAATGTGGTGTGCATGTCTGTCTTTAAAAGGCAGAGGGGGGAGAAAGGCAGGTGAAGAGGGATTTGTAGTTCCAGGAAAGATTAATGGGCTTCCTCTATGAACAGAATATGTGCGTGTGTGTGTGTCTGTCTATATGTCTTGTCAAATATTTGTTGGGGTTCTTTTTGCTGTCAAGTCACAGCAGATTTCTGGCAATCCCAAGAGACATTCAGAGGTGGTTTGCCATTTTCTGCCTCAGCCTCACAAACCTGGAATTCCAAATACTAGCCGAGGCCTACCCTGCTTAGCTTCTGAGCAATGTTCCCTCTAAGCTGTGGAGTCTTGCAAGCAAAAATTCTACTTTGTGAGCTACTGATGATTAAAGTTGTGAGCTCCTGGCATTAAAGCTGTGAGCTACTGCAATAAATTAGTGTGCTCTGGGGCCATTCTTCCCGAGCTAGGACAAAAATGTGTGAGCTGGAGGCTAAAAATCTGTGAGCTAGCTCACACTAACTCAGCTTAGAGGGAACACTGCTTCTGAGATCTGATGATATCAGACTACTCTGAGTCCATCCGTCCGTCTGTCTGTCTGTCCGTCCGTCCGTCATCTATCTATCTATCTATCTATCTGTCTGTCTGTCTGTCTGTCCGTCCGTCCGTCCGTCCATCCATCCATCCATCCATCCATCCCTGTGTATGTGTGCGCGCGTGTGTGTGTGAGAGAAAGATGCTAAGTTTTTGGACCAGCCAATCTTGCATGTGTGTCTGAGTTGGTTGAAAGTTCATCTGTGAGAGTAATAATAATAAAGCCTTCTGCTACCTGTCAATTTGCCCTTCTAAAATCAGACTTCTAAAATATGCTGCTGTTGCAATACTAGATTTGCTGCTTGGCGTCTTTTGAACTGGCGTGTGGCCCATCAGTCATGGCTTTATGACAGATAATTACCTGAACATAGTTTGTTTATATTATTAATGGCCTTTGATGGTATGTTCTCTATGCATCGGCCTCACAAGCTCAGAGTGGTAGCCCACCCACTGAGATTTATGACTTGGGATCTCCCACATCAAAACTGAACTCTCTGCCCTGCACTATGCCAAGCCTTAAAAAAAGCCACCAACAGCAACTCTTTTTATGAAAGACTAGAAAGTTTATTTCAGATTTCAGTTTGTAAGCAAGTATGAAGCAGAGGTCCATCAGTGGCTATTAGCCACAGTGTGTATATATGTGTATTTATATATATATAATTTTTTTTGGCCACTGTGTGACACAGAGTGTTGGACTGGATGGGCCACTGGCCTGACCCAACATGGCTTCTCTTATGTTCTTCTGAGACACAGAGTGTTGGACTGGATGGGCCATTGGCCTGATCCAACTTGGCTTCTCTGATGTTCTTCTGTGACACAGAGTGTTGGACTGGATGGGCCATTGGCCTGATCCAACTTGGCTTCTCTTATGTTCTTATGTGACATGGAGTGTTGGACTGGATGGGCCACTGGCCTGATCCAACATGGCTTCTCTTATGTTCTTAAGTATGATTGGGTGATACCATTGAAGACCAAAACCTTTATGCTTGGAAAGCTGATTTAACAGAAGAAGAAGAAGAGGAGGAGGAGGAGGAACTGTGCCTGAAGAGCAAGAAAGCTAAATATTATTACTGGTTTGCAGATTAAACTTGGAACCACCTGCATGTTGGAATGCTCTCATCCATTGACTACTGACTCCTCCATTCAAGTCCTTTGGAATCCAGTTTGGTATAGTAGTTAATAGCGGTGGATTCCCCACTCTTCTACATGCAGCCAGCTGGGTAACCCTGGGTCAGTTACAGCTCTGTCAGCCCCACCTACCTCACAGGGTGTCTGTTGTGGGGAGAGGAAGTGAAGGAGATGGTAATCCGCTCTGAGTCTCGAGTGAAGGGTGGGAGTATAAATCCAATCTCCTCCTTCTCCTCTTCCTTGAAATTCAGCCACGGCAAAGTGTGGTTTGTGCCAATTTTAGTTTAACATACTGGCCAGCAGGGCTTTTTTTGTAGTAAGAACTCCTTTGCATAATAGGCCGCACCCCCCCCCCCCTGATTTAGCCAATCCTCCCGGAGCTTACAGTTGGCCTTGTACTAAGAACTCTGTAAGCTCTTGGAGGATTGGCTGCATCAGGGGGGCATGGCCAAATATGCAAAGGAGTTCCTGCTACAAAAAAACCCCCCTGCTGGCCAATCATTTCATTTAGCTTTATGTACCGTATTTGCCGGCGTATAAGACGACCCCCCAACATTTCCCGACATTTTCACTCAAATATAGAGTTTGTTATATACTCGCCGTATAAGACTACCCCCTCTTCCGCACACCTTCCACACACCAAATAAAAGAACATCCGGCCCGCCCCTGCATCTCCCTGTGACCGGCACTGGTGCGCAAGTGCACATGTGCGAGCTCTGCGTAGACAAGGGGCGGGCCGGAGCGCCGCTGCTTCCCGCCAAGCAGAACGGACCGGTCACGCCGAAAAGGCTGGCACCCCTGTTTCGCTGCTGATGCTCGCCACAGCCACGCTGATGACCCGCCGCGGCCGCGCTGGATACCGCGCGATACTGGAGGGTATGTAGAATGAGGTGGGCGGGCATCGGGAGGCCACTATGGGCACCGGGCAAGCATCGGAAGGCCACTATGGGCAGCTATGTCTATCCCAACTGAAGTGCACCCGGCGTATAAGACGACCCCCCCCCCACTTGGAGGCATGTTTTTCAGGGCAAAAAAGTAGTCTTATACGCCAGCAAATATGGTATTTATTCATTTATCTGCCTTTCCCCCTCACAGCAGCTTACATCATTCTCCTCTCCTCCATTTTATCCTCACCACAACTCCATGAGGTAGAAAAGAGCAAGAGTCTAGTAGCACCTTAAAAATAAACAAAATTTGTGGCAGGATATGAGCTTTCCTGAGTCGCTACTGATTTCTTGAACAGTGACGCATGAAAACTCTTAAACAAGGTCGTCCCCTGTGCAAGCACCAGTCGTTTCCGACTTTGGGGTGACGTTGCTTTCACAACGTTTTCACAGCAGACTTTTTACAGGGTGGTTTGCCATTGCCTTCCCCAGTCATCTACACTTTCCCCCCAGAAATCTGGGGACTCATTTTACCGACCTCAGAAGGATGGAAGGCTGAGTCAACCTGAGCTGGCTACCTGAGAACCCAGCTTCCGCCGGGATCGAACTCAGGTCGTGAGCAGAGAGTTCAGACTGCAGCACTGCAGCTTTACCACTCTGCGCCACGAAGCTCTTTGAAAACTCCTACCCTGCCACAAATAGTATTAGCCTTTAAGGTGCAGCTGGAGTCGTGCTCTTTTCTGCTGCTACAGACAGACTAACATGGCTACCCATCTTGATCTATCTCACGAGGTAGGTCAGGCTGAGAGAGTAGGACTGACCCAAGAGTATCCAACATGGCTTCATGGCAGATCAGGAACCGAAACCAGGTCTCCCGGATGTTTGTTCAACACAGGGATGTCGAACTCATTTGTTATGAGGGCTGGATCTGACATAAATGAGACCTGCTCAGGCCGGGCTGTATCGGGCTGGGCCATGTGAATTTAAGGTTAGGCAATAGAGATATACAATTTTAAAGGACACAGACAAACACAACTAAAGATTTTTTTAAAAAATCCTTAAAATAAAACATGCTTAAAACATTAACACTTGTTGGTCTCAAAGGTGCTTCCTTTGTATTTCTCCCATGAGATCCAGGGAACTGGGCAAAGGAAGCTCCAGCTCTTTCCCTCCCTCCCCACGGAATCAGGAGGGAGAGGAGCCTCAGCCAATGGAGAAAATAGAGGCTTTGCTCTGTAGCTCCTGTGCGATTGAGCAAGCCTTGCAAAATAAGCTGTTATGCAGAAGGAAGGAAGAGATAGGGAGAAAGAAGCAGATGGCAGCCAATTGCTCAGGGGCCTGATAGGAGCCCTTCAGGGGCCTGGTTTGGCCCCTGGGCTGCATGTTTGACACCCCTGCTCTAACCGCTACACCACAGTTGCTGTCAATTTCTGGGGAATGGTAGCAGCTGGCTTTTGGTTTTCCATTATGCTGCATTATTGTGCATGACCTCTGCCTGAGAAGTTTTGGTCGCAAATGAAGCTTTGTTGATTCGGGCATTCCACCGAATCCTCCTCCAAGCCAGCTGAAATTTGCAAATCTGATGTGACAAACGGCATTCCAATTTCAGTTGGCTGGCTAGCTGCAAACCGTGGTTTGTCCATTCAGACATTGTACCAAACCATCATTAGGATCAGCATGGCACCTGAATGAAGCTCTTCGTCTCAGCTATTTGTTCCTCTCTGCTGTGTCTGGAAAGCAAAAAGTGAGACAGATTTCGCTGGAATATTAATGTCCTCGAGGATTTAATCACCCGTAATTAGATATTTTTTGCTGAAATCTGCTAGAGGCACCTCTTCTTTTTTATTCCGCCTGCTATTTTGATAACCTTTGCCTCCTCCGTTTTGAATTTTTCTTCTTAACCTTTCTCTCTCTCTCTTTCTTCAGTCAAAATGAACAATGCAGTCTCTGCTGTTTTCCCCTCCCCTGTCTTGACCCAGCATGCTTTTAGCTGCCTGGATTTCATTCCCACCTCTTCCTTCATGCAGAAAAGCTCCCTTTTTTTGCCAACAGAACAAAACCGCTTTCTCCCACCCCTCCTGGTCCACATATACGCTCTGCCAATCCCTATTACCAACTCCGGAGAGAGGTGGCTGGGAGAACCTGCGTGAGTTTCGCCTGTGAAGTAGCTAAATAAGCCATGTAAAACGCCCTCTTGTCTCTTTCATGGGCCCGCTTGGCCATGAAAGGGATGAGGTATAAAGGGCCTATTAAGGGGTGGTGGCGCTGGTGGGGGGAAATTTGGCCAAGGGCCACCTCTCCCATGGAGTCTTGCTCTGAGGTTTAGGAAACGCCAGATTGCTTCTCTTCTGCTTTCCCCGACAAGCACAACCGACCTGAGTGAAGAGCTTTTTCAAGTGCTGATTTTTCAATCTTAAGGCATCCAGGTAGCCGGCTCCAGGTTGACTCAGCCTTCCATCCTTCCGAGATCCGTCAAATGAGTCCCCAGCTTGCTGGGGGGAAAGCGTCGATGACTGGGGAAGGCAATGGCAAACCACCCCGTAAAAAGTCTGCCGTGAAAACGTTGCGAAAGCAACGTCACCCCAGAGTCGGAAACGACTGGTGCTTGCACGGGGGGGCTACCTTTACCTTTTTTAAATGGTGAAGAGTTATCAACTTTAACTGTTCGGTGCAAAGGATGCTCTGCATTGTGACTTTGGGTTGACCTCTCTCCTATTCTAGTAGCGGGGCTATCAAAGCCATACTGGAGTGGTGTATGATGGATAGGGATTGCCCACTGCTCTGTGTATGGCTGTGTTGCTGT
This sequence comes from Heteronotia binoei, assembly GCF_032191835.1. Lineage (NCBI taxonomy): Eukaryota > Metazoa > Chordata > Lepidosauria > Squamata > Gekkonidae > Heteronotia > Heteronotia binoei. Next base: position 55,117,525 of record NC_083236.1, on the reverse strand, counting down.
GTTGGGAGAAGAAGAAGAAGATATTGGATTTATATCCCGCCCTCCACTCCGAAGAGTCTCAGAGCGGCTCACAATCTCCTTTACCTTCCTCCCCCACAACAGACACCCTGTGAGGTGGGTGGGGCTGGAGAAGGCTCTCACAGCAGCTGCCCTTTCTTTTTTTTTGTATAAACAATTTTTATTAGTAACATATGGTAGTAGAACTAAATCTACAACTTATAAAAAGTTTAGGATAAAAAAAAAAGTCATCATTCTACCCCACATCTTACTTTCCTTCCACCCCTCCCCCCATTACTTGACCCCCGCCAGTGTTATTTTTTTTTTGAAAAAAACAGATATTAAAGGTACCCTTAACTATCAAGAAAAAATAAAGAATAATAAAAAGAAATATTCCCCCTTCAAAAGTTATATTCTTATCTTAAAAAACTTAAAAATCTTAATCATCAAAAGTTGTCCAATGTCCTTTTATCTTCCACTCTTTCTCTACATATCTTCTAAATTTCTTCCACTCCCGATTAAAGAGTTCTAAATCACAGTTTCTTAGTTTTCTTGTTAATTTGTCCATTTCACTCCATGACATAACTTTTATAATCCAATCCCATTTCTCTGGTATTTTTTCTTGCTTCCACAACTGCACATACAATGTCCTAGCAGCTGAGAGCAAGTGCCAGATTAAAGTTCTATCTTCTTTAGGAAATTTTTCCATTTGTAATCCCAGCAGAAAGATCTCTGCTTCTTTGTTAAATTCATATCCCAGGATCTTAGATATCTCACTTCCTGTCTTGCTCAGAAGAGTTGTAGCTCCGTTCCAGTATATTCCAGTGCAACGTGGCTGTTTACTTTTCACAAACCGCAAGTAGACAAAACATTGATCTCCTTTCAATTTTTAGCAGTTTTTAACACTGTCTTTTATATTGAAACAGTCCAAACTTTACCATCTCCTTCTTCTACTTGCACGCTTTATATTTTCCCCCTTTTTCCCACCTTTAATACGTCCCTTTAGTCTGTAAATAGCTCCGGAGTGAAAAAAGAGCTTCTGTACCTTTTTTTCTCCGCTTATCCAAGTTCCACTGGTCTTCCAAAGCTTTAGTTGTTTAGAAATGTCCCAGAAGGTTAGGATCCTGACGAGCTTATGCCAAATCAATGACTCTGAAGAATCTTGCAGACGAAAACTATGCAAACTTCTGAGGCCCCTCAAAGCTTCAAAGGAACCCTCTACAGAGCTCCTTTTTAGCCAAGGTAAATCTCTTCCAAAGTTTTTAGTGCAAGTCTTGGACCTTTCTGTCACTGAGAAAGGTAGGCAGTGGGCTTTGATTTGCCCTCCACTACCCCGAACAAGACCTTCAGCTTGCTCCCATTATGAGAGACAACTCAGCTCGCCATTTTCCTCCCCGGAAGTCCCCCCGCAGCTGCCCTTTCAAGGACAGCCTCTGCCAGAGCTATGACTGACCCAAGGCCCTTCCAGCAGCTGCAAGTGAAGACGGCTGTAGATTTATACCCTGCCCTTCTCTCTGAATCGGAGACTCAGAGCAGCTTACAATCTCCTACATCATCTCCCCCCACAACAGACACCCTGTGAGGTGGGTGGGGCTGAGAGGACTCTCACAGCAGCTGCCCTTTCAAGGACAATCTCTGCCAGAGCTATGGCTGACCCAAGGCCATGCTAGCAGGTGCAAGTGGAGGAGTGGGGAATCAAACCCGGTTCTCCCAGATAAGAGTCCGTGCACTTAATCACTACACCAAACTGGTTCTCCTGGGCAATTGAACCTCCTGGGCAGTCGACACTGTGTCTGCATTGTGTACATGATTATTTTTATTCATTTATTTATTTTTATATATTTATTTATTTTAGTATATTTCTATTCTGCCCATTCCCCGTCGGGCTCAGGGCGGAGTACAACGTATGATAAAACAATAAAATACAATAAAAAACATTTTATAAACAAACAACTCAACAGCACACAGAAAATTTTCCATATCGTCGCATTTCGCCCAGCCTGGCCGTCTCACATCACGGTAAGATGTTGACCCATAGAGACGGCAGATATTATTCCATTTTATAGCACAGGTGACAGTGCTGGTAGGGGAGGCCAACCAGATCAAGAATAGACGCCCGCAGCATCAACTAAAAGTCTGGCGGAACAGCTCCATTTTAGAAGATGATGAAGAAGAAGATATTGGATTTATATCCCGCCCTCCACTCCAAAGAGTCTCAGAGCGGCTCACAATCTCCTTTACCTTCCTCCCCCACAACAGACACCCTGTGAGGTGGGTGGGGCTGGAGAGGGCTCTCACAGCAGCTGCCCTTTCAAGGACAACCTCTGTCAAAGCTATGGCTGACCCAAGGCCATGCCAGCAGGTGCAAGTGGAGGAGTGGGGAATCAAACCCAGTTCTCCCAGATAAGAGTCTGCACACTTAACCACTACACCAAACTGGCTCTCCAGGCCCTACGGTAGGCTAATAAGCCAGGTAGGATCCGGATCTCTGTAGGGAGCTGATTTCACCAGGTCAGTATGAGAACTGAAAAAGCCCAGGCCCTAGTTGCATTTTATGTATGTATGTTAATTTATACTCTGCTCCTTCTGAAGACAGCTCTGAGTGGCTTCCAAACAATTTGTTAAAATCATAAGCAATAAATACAACAGAATAAAATAAAACGTATTATTAAAATCATGATATACAATAGGCATCACATTCAACAGATTCAGTAATAACGGCCATGTAGCATATTGATATCAGTAAGTTCTTATTAACAGAACACCCACAGGGAGCCCGACCACAGTTGTCAGAGGCCTCAAGATGTCAACTAAAAGCCATCCGGAAAAGCTTGGTTTTACAGGCCCTGTGGAACTGGAGCAAGTCTGGCAGGGACCTAGCCTCCTCCGATAGTTTGTCCCACAGCGTGGGAGCCAGAGCTGAAAAAGCTCTGGTCGACACTGACATCTTTTGGGCCAGGGACAGATAGACGGTGTTGTGAACTTGTCCATAGTGCTGCTCGGGGAACATATGGGGAAAGGCGGTCCCACAGCAGTGCTGATCCTGCGAGCTTAGGAAGATGAAGGGAAGGCAGGCAGGAAGGGATGCATCAGTATTTTCTCGCGGCTCTTTCTAATTCACATAGGGAAATGCCGATCGCCACTTTGAGGTCAGGAAGCCATTTTTCTTCAGCTTGACCAGGGATCCTGGAGGGTTTCTTTTTTGTCATCTTCAGGGCATGGAGCAAAGGTCACTGGGTGTGTGTGTGACAGAAGGAGGTATTCAAGAATTTCCTTACTTGGCGGTCCCTTCCAACTCTGTGATCTTGTGGATGTGATGGTGATCAGGAAGCCATGAGGAAAATTGGAGAGAACTGTGGATCGAAATGCGCCCGTGCAGCAACTGATAGGGAATTGATCACTTGAGCTGGAGAAAGCAGAAGTCCTTGGGCGGAGCAACTGCTAATGAGGAATTGCTGACTGTTTTTTTACCTTGTGAAACTCTAAGCTTTCTTGTTGGCTGCCTTGTTCTGGGGAGGGGGAACATCACAGATGTTGTGATGTCACACCTTGTTGAGTGCCCAGATGTGATGCTTGCAATGCTCTGGGATCACAGTAAATACCATAGAGACTGGAGTAATTCCTAAAGCATTGGATACTGTGATGGCACTTCTGGGCACTCAACCTGAAGTGAAGTGATGTGACAGTGTTCACGCAGTCCACAGTTTAAAGGGTTCAGGCAGTAGTTAATGTGAAAGACTTCCACCTCAGACTCTGAAGAGCCAATGAGCAGCTTCAGGCATGTTCATGCGTAGGAAGGGTTTAACACAACTGCATCCCATCCAAATGTTGTTTCTAGCTCCAAGAACAGTAGTTCAAAGGGCAAGTAGAATGATTAAAGGGTTGGACTTAAAACACTTTCCCCATGAAGAAAGGTTAAAGGGCCTTGGGGCTCTTTAACTTGGAGAAACGACATGTAAGGGATGACATTATAGAGGTTTACGAGATTATGCATGGGATAGAGAAGGTAGTGAAAGAAGTATTTTTCTCCCTTTCTCACAATACAAGAACTCGTGGACACTCAATGAAATTGCTGAGCAGTCAGGTTAGAATAGATAAAAGGAAGTACTTCTTCACCCAAAGGGTGATTAACACATTGAATTCACTGCCACAGGAGGTGGTGGTGGCTACAAGCATAGACAGCTTCAAGAGGGGATTGGATAAACATGGAGCAGAGGTCCATCAGTAGCTATTAGCCATAGGGTATTGACGGAACTTTCTGTCTGGGGCAGTAATGCTCTAGGTATTCTTGGGGGGCAACAGTGGGGGGGCTTCTAGTGTCCTGGTCACACTGGTGGACCTCCTGATGGCACCTGGTATTTTGGCCACTGTGTGACACAGAGTGTTGGACTGGATGGGCCATTGGCCTGATCCAACATGGCTTCTCTTATGTTCTTATGTTCAGTTGTGCATTAAAAGCAAACTCATCTGCTTGCCATCTCACGTTTCTCTTAGGAATCCTGGTTTAGGGGCAAGAAAATAAGCTGTAGTTTGCAACACAAACAGAAGAAAAAACTGGGGTTTCATGCAAACGAGGAAGAATTTGATCCCTGCACTGTGTGCAAAGGGAGTTCTCGTAACGGTGCAGTTTGCTGTTGGGTCTGAAGGCAGCTGAGCTTTTCAGTGTGAATGACCACACTGATACTGCAGCTTTCTCTAGAATTCAGATGAAGTCACAGCTGATGCCAGGTTTTGCAAATGACTTGTTCGTGGTCGCTCTGTTATAGCTAGCATGGAAATATTAAAACATTGAATATTTAGTATTTGGGATTGATTCCTGTGTGCAAGAGAATGAGATGCGATGGCAGAGATTTGAGGAGTGCAATGTGCTAGGACATTTTGCTTCGGAGGGCGGCTTGGAAGTTGCAAAGGGACAACTCTTAGAATGCTCCTTTGTTTAAATAAAACACCCTACAAATTAAGAAAAAGAGTGTAGCAAGAAAGGAGAGCACATCATCTCTCCCTGTCATGCTGATATTATTTAATTGGTATGGAATTTTTGATATGAAGAAACGTTCAAAGCTGGGCACCCTCCACCTATGGTCTGAAGTGGTCTAGAGACCATTCTCCCACCTAATACTCTTGCATGTGTGAATTAGGCCTCAATGACTATCTGGATATAGAACACAGTGGTTGTCAGGTCTGACTTAGGAAATATCTGGGGACTTTAGGAGCTAGGAGACGTTCCCTTTCCCTAAAGAGAGCCAGTTTGGTGTAGTGGTTAAGTGCGCGGACTCTTATCTGGGAGAACCGAGTTTGATAACCCCACTCCTCCACTTGCAGCTACTGGAATGGCCTTGGGTCAGCCATAGTTCTCGCAGAGCTGTCCTTAAAAGGGCAGCTTCTGGGAGACCTCTCTCAGCCCCACCTACCTCACGGGGTGTCTGTTGTGGGGGAGGAAGGTAAAGGAGATTGTAAGCCGCTCTGAGACTCTGCGATTCAGAATGAAGGGCAGGATACTAATTAAGTATCTTCTTCTTCTACTACTACATAACTGCCATTTAAGCTCCCAGAAATGATGCCACAGCATCCATGACACTCTAGAAATATCTCCAGCCTCTATGGTATTCACCATACTCCTGAAGTGTCACAAAGTCACTTCTGGGCCCTCAACAAGCAGTGATGTTGCAACATTTGTGATTCTCCGCCTCCTCAGGCTCCACCCATAAAATGCTCCTGGTGAAGTTTGGTAACTCTACGAACTTAAATTACTTTGGTTTTCATTGGAAGGTGGAATTCTTTTGTTCACCATAGTTCTAAACAAAATTTGTTGCTCCCCCCCCCCGCCAAGTACAATTTTTTAAAGGAGGAGAAATTTTAGACCTAGTGTTCCAAGGGAAGGGCCTTTTCCTGAAAGAGTCAAATTTCTACGCTAGTTCCATCGTAAATATACAGTTCCATCAAAAGTCCATAAATTGTGGTGCTTGAGTATTGATTAGAGGGCATCAGACATTTATCATTCATATTAAAAGGGCTGTTACTTTTTCCAATTTCTTTTTAACCCCCCCTGCATCAATTTGGTAGGCCAGCCAGCAAAGCTACGCCATGCCCAGGGGGGCAAGTGGGGCAGTAGCCTCCCAGAAAATAAAAATTTAATCTAAAGGCTATAAACTGCTTTAAAGTCTGTTCAAGAAACTTCCATTAAATCCGGCAGAAATTGTGTGTGCATGTGTGCGTGCGCGAATGAATTTAAAATGAAACAGTGGGTCCTGCATTTTAGAATTGCTATTCAAGATGAATCGAGGCCTGGTTTGGAGCCAAAATGTCCTGTAGCTGAGCGGTTTGCCTGTCAGTGACCTTTCATAATGAGGATATCAACATTTCCCAAATAAATCTCAAAGCAGCAAAGACAATTGATTGCAGAGGTGAAGTAGGGTTTCCAGCTTCAGTTAAGGAAATGCTTGGAGATTTGGGGGTGGAGCCTGAGGTGGGCGGGGTTTGGGGAAGGGAGGGACTTCAACTGGGTATAATACTATGGAGTCCATCTTCCAAAATGGCCGTTTTCTTCAGGTGGATTTATTTCTGTTGCCCAGGGCTGGCCCTGCCACTAGGCAAACTAGGTGATTGCCTAGGGCGTGGTCTTCCGGGGGCACCGAATTGGGTGTCCCCTTGTGACATGATGGCATTATCAGTGCGGGGGGGTGGTGCCTGAAGTTAGACTTTCCTGTGGTGTCAGACAGTCCAGGGCAGGGGTGGCCAAACTGTGGCTCCTTCACACAAATTGTGTGGCTCTCAAAGCCCCCACCCCATCCTGTCGGCTGACTTGGATAAGGCATTTGTCTCTTTAAATCACTTCTCCAAACCAAGTCAGCTGGCGGCTTGGAAAATGCATTTAAAGTTGCTTTCTTTCCACCCATCCCTCCATCTATTTGCTTTCCATTTTTCCTTCCTTCCAGTTCTCAAATGTCTGACATTCACATCTTGGTGGCTCTCAAACATCTGACATTTATTCTATGTGGCTCTTACATCGATCAAGTTTGGCCACCTTTGGTCTAGGGCCTAGTGGGAGATCTCCAGGTACCACCTGGAGAAAATGGCTGTTTTGGAAGGAAGGCTCATGGCATTATATCCCATAATTGTATTGAGATATAATGCTTTTCAAACTCAAGTAGACAAATTCAAGTATGTTGATCTAGCAGTTGAAACTTAAGAGTCATTTTTGGAGATTCATGATCTGTTGAGATGAGTTTTAAACCACCTGTGGAGGTGAAAACCAGGAGTGGGCATCTAGTTGCTTGGTCTTTACCAAACGGGGATTAGTTGGAGTGAAATGTAGATTTCTGTTTCAATTGCCCTAATTTCACCCAAACATATTTCCATTTCGTTTCATTTAGTAATGCTCACAGTGCAATGGATTACAAGCAAATAAAGAAAATATACAAAATATATAATTATAAATACAGTATTTACATAATAGAATATTATTATTAAACACCATAGATACAAATGCTAAGACCCATATATATAAAATAAAGTTAGTGCTGGGTATGCATGCTGGTCATGCTAATTGATAGGCATTTAAAAATATGTTTTATTTTGGGATATTGCTCGAGAAGCCTTTTCCTTTCTCATGTTCTGTATTGGAGTATTTTCCTCTCCCACCTCTTGGCCATCTTGTGTGTGTGTGTGTGTGTGTGTGTGTGAGAGAGAGAGAGAGAGAGAGAGAGTCCCTGGGAGTTATGGGGTGAGTGTGTCTTTGTGTGTGTGTGTGAGAGAGAGAGCCCCAGGAAGTTACGGTGACCTCTGGTGACTCATCCCTATTGGGGACATAAAGGATATTCAGAGAGGTGGCTGAATAAAGCCTGCCCCCACCTCCCGACTGCTGGTATTCCAAGGAGGTCTCCCACCCAAGTACTTGCCAGAGTCGACCCTGCTTAGCTTCTGAGATTTGATGAGATCGGACTTGCCTGGTGGGCTGTCCTCATCAGGATGGGATATAATGGGGTTTGTAGGTCTAATTCCACAGAGTCCACCCTCCAAAGCAGCTATTTGCTTCAGTGGAACCGATGTCTGTAATTTAAACATCAGTTGTAATTCTGGGAGATCTCCAGGCTATGCCTGGAGGCTGGCAACCCTACCAGTAGCACAAATGCTCATTTTTTTAAAGAAAATGCACACCCACAGTTTTGTGTAGATAAAATTTTCCCCCTTCTTAAAACTCCATAGTAGTGCAAATACAAAATAGTAAACTGAAATATGAGTGGAAAACTTGTATGTTAGTAAAGGACTTCCGTTCATTGAGAATTCAGTACTTAAATTGGTTTTGGAAAACTGAGGTTTGGATCCCTGCTTCCAGCCTCAGTTTTTCCATCTCTTAAATGCAGGGGTGGAATTCTAGCAGGAGCTCCTTTGCATTTTAGGCCACACACCCCTGACGTAGCCAGTCCTCCAAGAGCGTACAAAAAAGAGCCTTGCAAACTCTTGGAGGATTGGCTACATCAGGGGTGTGTGGCCTAATATGCAAAGGAACTCCTGCTAAAATTCCACCCCTGCTTAAGTGAGAACGTATGTGGCCTGCTTGCAGGCTCGTTTTAAGAATGAGTGTAGTGAGAAAAACTGTAAGGAAACCTATATGTGAAATGCACTGCAGGTCGATTTATTCATTACTTGGGCATGCAGTCAAATACATTCAAGTCAAGGATGTAGAAAAAGTCAACGACTTGATGGAAATGATTTTGTTCCACCCTGTTTTTAACAGCATGTTCTCTTTGCCAGTCGTTTGTAGCGTCCCTGCCGTGAATGTAGATATTCAAAATGGTGCTCTTCTTTCTTTTCCAGTTGAAGAGGGCGAGTTGTCCGATTTCGCTTTGAACTGGGACTCATCCGTGACCCAATCAGGTAAAAACATTTTCAGGTTTCTCCTCGTTTGCCAGAAAGATGCTGAGCTTTATACAGAAACGGTGTTTTGTAAGTGTTGTGTTCCTGTCTTTACTCCGAAACCCATCCATCGCAACACAATTTTTATATTGGTTCCATATGGCCAATAAACCCCATTACGTACAGAGACTAATATACTCTTTATTCTCCTGAGAGTCATTCTTTCTTCATGGTGGGCACATTGAAACTGGTTATGATTTTCTCAGGTATAGCTGCTTTGAAGTTTTCCTGCAACGGGCACAGTTCCACCTTCCAATCTAATTATATAAAAGCCACTTTAATGGGAAATTCTCAGCTTCGATCTCAGAACTGTAACGTTCGTGTATTTCTCCGTTTCGGGAGAAATGAGACAGGGTGGAACACGATGGCTGATGAATTGGTGATTGGTACATTGGTAAAGACCCAGGGCTTGCGTTCCTGATGCCGTGAAAAGACGGAAACGAAGATGAATTATAACGGTGGTTCAGGGTTCTGTTTGTGTTAACGACCTTCACTTCGCCTCCAAGAAATGGATGTGAAATAAAAAGGGTTACTGGAGAAAAGAACATTAGCTTCCGAAGGTTGTTAATTCCGTGTGTTTGCGGGGAGGTGAATACGAATGTACCCCAGAATTTGAACGTAGTGTTACCTGAGATTGGCCATTGATTTTACTGGCAAGAGGCAATACAAATGATGGCCATGATTCTGAACCGTAGGAAGTTACTGTTAGGTGGATCTGTAACTGGTTGACAGATCGCGCCCAAAGAGTGCTTATGAATGGTTCCTCATCCTCTTGGAGAAGAGTGACAAGCGGAGTGCCGCAAGGATCTGTTCTGGGACCTGTTTCGTTCAACATCTTCATAAATTATTTGGATGAAGGAATAGAGGGAATTTCAACCAATGGGTTGAAATCAAAAGAGTTTCCGGCTCAACATTAAGAAGAACTTCCTGACGGTTAGAGCGGTTCCTCAGTGGAGCAGGCTTCCTCGGGAGGTGGTGGGCTCTCCTTCCTTGCAGGTTTTTAAACAGAGGCTAGATGGCCATCTGACAGCAATGAAGATCCTGTGAATTTAGGGGGAGGGATTTGTGAGTTTCCTGCATTGCGTAGGGGGTTGGACTAGATGACCCTGGAGGTCCCTTCCAACTCTGTGATTCTATGGTTCTATGTTAGGCACTGCTAAGATATCATAACCAGGGCTTTTTTTTGAGCAGGAATGCACAGGAATGTGGTTCTGGCTGGCTTGGTGTCAGGGGTGTGTGGCCTAATATGCAGATGAATTCCCATTGTTTTTTTTCCTACAAAAAAAGCCATGGTCATAGCTCTGTGAAACAATGGGGACATCAGGGTGTGTGGCCTAATATACAAAGAGGTTCCTGCCAGTTTTTTTCCCTTCAAAATAGCCCTGCTCATAACCAAACTGGACTTTGATACAGGCGGAAACCTGGTTTACTGTTGGGCTCTCGTGTGTCCCCTCTGTGGTGCCCCAGGATTGAAGACAGAACTCTTTGATCTGATTCCGGCTTGCCGCAGCGTCTGAATGCTAGTTCCTGAACAGGCTCATGTGTTTCTCTTTACCAGTTACTGAGATTCCAATCCAGAATCAAATGGTAGCTAAGAATCCTAGTTACTGCTGAGGGGGCCGCCCACCCAGTTTAATTTCCTGAGCCACTGGTGTCTACGTATTACGTGTAACTGGGGTGTGAGTTGAAGGCTTTTGTCTTCAGTCTTGGTGTAGTTCAGAGAGCCAGTTTGGTTGTAGTGGTTAAGTGCGCAGACTCTTCTGGGAGAACCGGGTTTGATTCTCCACTCCTCCACATGCAGCTGCTGGACTGGCCTTGGGTCAGCTGTAGTTCTCTCAGAGCTGCCCTTGAAAGGTGTCTGTCGTAAGGGAGGAAGGTAAAGGAGATTGTAAGTCGCTTTGAGACTCTGAGATTCAGAGTGAATGGCGGGGTATAAATCCAATATCTTCTTCTTCTTCTAGCTTAAGTGTCAGGTTAGTGTAGAGGTCTCTGACACGGTTCCTGTAGTGCTGACACCTTTCTCAGTGCCTGACAGATGGCTTTAGAAAGTTGATGGGGCCAGGTAGGGCTTTTGCTCACACTGAAGATGTGATTTTGGCATCAGGTGCCACCATAGTACTTTACCTGGATGACGTCATGCTGTGTTTAAGCAAGAAAACACTTAATATGTTCATTAATAAAGGCATCTTGTTAAGGAGGGTTTATGCCTGAAGTGTTGGAGGTATTGCTATTAGAGTTATGTATAACCTCAAGTCCTGACATTTTTGTGTTTGGTTCTGTTTCCTTTAGTCGCCATTTTGTGGTCAGTTGTGCCTCCCGTGGCAGCCATTTTGTGGTAGGCTGTGCCTCCTGTGGCAGCCATTTTGTGGTTGTACTTTGTGGAGCACACCCCTAGGTCAGAATTCCAAAGGTATCTGCAGGCTCAAATAAAGCTTAGTTGTTAGAGAGGACCTGGGAGACCTGGATATGAACCCAGGATGGATGACTGGATGACTTTGGACCACTCTCTCTCAGCCTCACTTCCTTCGCTGGCTGGTGGTGAGGCCAAAATGGAGGAGAGGAGAACCATCTATGTCATCACCCTGAGCTTCTTGAAGGAAGGGTGAGATCAAAATATGATAGGGAGGAGCCAGGGAGCACGTGACGAAAGCTAGCAGTATATCAAGTTTGTGCCCTTTGTAAACTAACTCCAGTTTGTTCATCGTATCCGAGTGCAGACTTCTAGAGAAGCAAGCAGAGGATAGTGGTTCTTAAAATGGTAGCCTGTGAGATAATCCAGTCAACTGGTTAGCAGGAAAGAGGGTAAGCCAGGCAGGTAATGAAGTGAGTCCTTTTAATGAACTGGACAGCTGATGGACTGTTGTCCCACCAATGCAGGCATGGGGGAGAGCAGTGGGCTGCCTCAGTAGGCAAAATTGGTCTGGAAGATGAAAGACCCTCCTAGTTTAGGGACCCTTCTGACCTTCAACCTCGGAGGGCCCAAGAGCACAGATCCAACAATCTCCCAAACAGGGCCGGCCTTAGGGCACATGGCACCCCAGGCAGACTTACCTTCTGCCGCCCCCCCCCCCGCCCTGCGGTGCCCCACCCCAACCCCCTCTACAGAGCTGTATCCTGCCCCACTTGAGGGCTGCGGCCCGCAGCCTGCAGGGGTGCTTCCCCAACTCCCCAGCCACCTTCCCCTCCCTTCCCCACACCAAAGGAGGGAGGAGGAGGCTGTGGAGCACAGCCCTAGGACATGGGGAGGGAGAGAAGGCCGGATTTGGCACCCCCCGCCCTGCTGTTGCCCTAGGCAAATGCCTAGTTTGTCTAATGGATGGACCGGTCCTGTTCCCAAATCTGTGTACTTCCTGTGTGACATGCAAAATGAGTAGTTGCATGTTTTCCCCTGCAGCAGAATGTGTGGGTTCTAGAGCCACATATACAGCATAGCATGCTTGGTAGAGTGCTTAGGAGCTTGCTTTGGAAAGTTATGGGTTCAGATCCCTATTGTGCCATGATGCACAACATGCGGCCTTTATCTGGATTCTCGGCCATACAATGGAGAAAACTGCAGGCGTGTTTCTCAGAGCTCCTCAAAGTGAGGGCAGGATGCATGAGCCTTGTCTTCACAATCCGTGTTTCCACAGATGTGAAGCCACAAGGAACTGGATTCTTTAGTGCAACAGGATAATTGCAGCAGAGAATAAAAATCATGACGTTCCTGCTTAATATCTTGGTAATGGCTTGTTCTCCAGAGACCCTTCTGTAACAATCCACAGTACAGTGTTTCCTCCAGGGCTTTTTTTGTAGCAGGAGCTCCTTTGCATATTAGGCCACGCACCCCTGATATAGCCAATCCTCCAAGAGCTTACAGGGCTCTTCATACAGGGCCTACTGTAAGATCCAGGAGGATTGGCTACATCAGGGGTGTGTGGCCTAATATGCAGAGGAGTTCCTGCTGTAAAAAAAATCCTGGGTCCCTCTATGTATTTCTTTATTTCATATAGGAATGTATGTCCTGCTTCTCCTTGGGTTCGAGGCAGCTTCTATTCTGTGTGGTTTTTTTTAAATCACTAAAGTCATAGCAGTTAAAACGCGATTGAGTCAGCTGTATCAATTTGTAGCCCATACACCAAAAGATTCGGAATTTTCCTATCAGTCACTTGCCTTCTTATTTAACAACCCTCCATGTCCCAAAATTGCGCAGAGCATTTGCCCTTGCCAGATGCAATACTATTCCATTAGCAGTTACCTATGATAGATATTAAAAAAATCCCACTCTCATTAAGACTCTGTATATGTAATTTAAAACAAGTTGGCTCACTGTCCCATATCCTTTATTTTCCCCTATATGATATTATAGATTCAATTTTGTCCAATATGACAGGCTACTCAGTTGCTGTAAAGGTTTGCCAACTTCTGAATGATTTGTCATCTGAAATAACTGAAAAGGTTGCTTTATTGTTGTGTTTGGTAATCAAGGATCGATTGTCCAATGTATAGCTCAGGGGTGGCCAAACTTGCTTAATGTAGGAGCCGCATAGAATAAACGTCAGATGTTTGAGAGCTGCAAGACAAGGAAGGAAGGAAGCAAGGAAGGAAGGAAGGAGATATAGGGGAGGGGAGGGAGAGGAGGAAAGAAAACAACTTTAAAAAGCATTCTCCAAGCTGCTGGCTGACTTGACTTGGAAAAGCAATTTAAAGAGACAAATTCCTTCTCCAGTCTGCCCAATGGAGCGGTGAGGCTTTGAGAGCCACACAGTATGAAGAAGATGAAGAAGATATTGGATTTATATCCCGCCCTCCACTCCGAATCTCAGAGTCTCAGAGCGGCTCACAATCTCCTTTATCTCCCTCCCCCACAACAGACACCCTGTGAGGTGGGTGGGGCTGGAGAGGGCTCTCCCAGCAGCTGCCCTTTCAAGGACAACCTCTGCCAGAGCTATGGCTGACCCCAGGCCATTCCAGCAGGTGCAAGTGGAGGAGTGGGGAATCAAACCCGGTTCTCCCAGATAAGAGTCCGTGCACTTAACCACTACACCAAACTGGCTCGTGTGAAAGAGCTCCTGGAGCCACAGTTTGGCCACCCCTGGTATAGCTGCATGTGATTGTTTTTGTTATTTCTGTATCTGTTTATCTATTTATAATCTGATATATGCCAATAAAGGCTTTTGTGTGTGTGAAACCCCCCCAAAAAAGATTGACTTCAGACTCCGAATCCAAAAACTGTCTGAAAGAACTGCTTTCATATTTGCCTGCAGAAGGATTGTGAAGAAGCTACCCAACGTGCCTCCTTGGAAAACCTCTTCCAGAGGGAAAGGATAGAGCCGAGGAGGCTCTGCCTAGCTTGGGAGGTTTGTGCCTGTCAGGCACAAGTCCTAAGTGGGTTGTGGATAAATTAAGGAGACGTGATAAACCCCCAGAATTATGATCCAGTGAGTCTCTTTTTTTTGCACAGATGGTTCTCATTTTCATTTTCAGTTTGCATACCAGCAAGGTGGTTCTCGTTTTCATTTTCCAAATAGCTGTTCCTTATCCCAGCCTACTCTTTCTTGCATTGTAAAATATTTTTCAAAAGTGGATTTGCCCTAGAAAAAAAATAGAATGCATGTTTCTAGGGTGCGTTTGGGGGGTGGGTGGGAGAGCATCTCTCTTGAGATAGCTACATCTGCAAAACCTTTTTTTTGTTGTGTACAAAGCATATCCTATTTCTTTTTCTGAGCAATAGTTTTTCCCGTATGGGCAAGCTGGGATTTTGCCCATCTTTGATGGTGAGTATTTCTTCTCTAATCCCCTGGCTGTACGGCAGAAGTCCCCTTTGTTCCTGGGGCCATCAGTGCAAGGCAAGAGAAAACTCTCTCACACAACCAGGGTTTTTTTTGAGCAGGAACACACAGGAATGCAGTTCTGGCTGGCTTGGTGTCAGGGTGTGTGGCCTAATGCAGGGATCCCCAACCCCCGGTCCATGGACCCCTGGTCCATGGACCTGTACTGGTCCGTGGCCTGTTAGCAACTGGGCCGTGAGTTGTACAATTATTTCATTATATATTACAATATAAGAAGATGACAACATTGGATTTATATCCCATCCTCTGAATCTCAGAGTGGTTTACCATCTCCTTTATCTCCTTCCCCCACAATAGACACTCTGTGAGGTGGGTGGGGCTGAGAGGGCTCTCACAGCAGCTGCCCTTTCAAAGACAACTCTGCGAGAGCTATGGCTAACCCACAGCCATTCAAGCTGCTGCAAGTGGAGGAGTGGGGAATCAAATCTGGTTCTCCCAAATAAGAGTCCGCACACTTAACCACTGCACCAAACTAATAGAAATAAAATGCACAATTGTGTCATCCCAAAACCATTGCACCCCCCACGCCCTGGTCCATGAAAACATTGCCTTCCACAAAACTGGTCCTTGGTGCAAAAAAGGAATGTACAAATGATCTATGACAGGGGTGTCGAACTCATTTATTATGAGGGCCGGATCTGACATAAATGAGACCTTGTTGGGCTGGGCTATGTTTGTCATAGAATGAAATGCCAGTGTAGCAGATATATAAACTTTATAAAGGGCACAGACAAACACAGTTAAAAGATTTTTTTTTTAAAAACTTAAAATATGCTTAAAAGATTTTATTTAACGGTTTCTGTTAACTGATGCCTCTTGTTCTGAATTATTGCATCAAAATCTGGATACAATGTCTGTGCTGTAGCAATCTTGAGTATGGTGTTCAGGTGTGTGTCTGCAAGTTGCAAACCTACTTTTGATTTATTGAACTTTGTTACAGAAATCTCATGGTCAGTGCTTTGAGCCTAAGACCCAGGGGAAAACATGAAATGGCTGGGCATTGCGAGCTTTTGTACATAAGTTGCTTCGTGTGCTGGTCAGCCAATGGAAAAAATAGAGGCTTTGCACTGTAGTTCCTGTATGATTGAGCAAGCTTGACAGAGTGCACTGTGTGCAGAAGGATGCAAGAGAGAGAAAAAAGGAAGCAGAAGGCAGTGAGTTGCTCGCAGGCCTGATAGGAGCCCTCCAGGGGCCTGATCCAGCTCGAGGGCCGCATGTTCGACACCCTTGATCTATGGGATCCACTCCACTGGCAGCCTTCAGAAGTCATGGCATGCAGCTATAGCTTTGCTGTCATGCCGAGATTCTTATTTTGCTCCTCCCCTTACATGAGAAGCTTCCAATCAAGCTCCAGTGCGCCATAACATCCGAACGCAAACACCTGGGCAAATCTGAGTTTGTTTCCTCCTCTAAATCAACATTTGAAGCTGCTGCTTAATCCCAACTCACAAAAGGAAACACCACTCCAGTTTTCAGATGTCACAGCAAGCCAGAGTCTGATTCAATCCATCCCAAACCATGAAGGCTTCAGTCACATTCCACATGCGAAGGGAGACTGAGTCGGGAGAAGCAAGGGGGAAGCAAATGGCTGCGTACAGACCAGCACTTTGGGCCGACTCAGAGATGGCTTTGAAATCAACCAGAAAAATCCTTACACACACAAACGTCTGCTGCCTGTCCTCGTCCCATTCTCCAGCCTCCAAAGTGTGGCTCAAAAAGCTGCCACTTCCAAAGTGGTAGCAAATTTTTGAGCTGAATGCCAGTCGCCTCCTCGCTGTCTGGAAGTGGAAGGACATAAGCAAGGTGCCTTGGTGGTGTGAAACCACCAAGCCACCCCAAGCTGCATCCAGCTTTTTTAAAAACAAAAAACTGTTCAGAGTGCATGTGTGCGTGTGGATGAGCGCATGTGTGGATGCACACGCGTGACTACTAAATATGTATGGGGAAAAACCCCAAACCGAGCAACGGGAATGGTGTGTGACAGCCATCTGATCGTGCCCGTGCCACCCCGTGGACGGGATGGGGATGGCTTGTGGGTGAGCACATGGAGGCTTCGGGATGGCTCTTTTTGAGCCGTCCCGATTTGGAACGCCTCCAATCTGCCCCACCTTGCCCGTCTGTTATCAGCCAATGAGTACAAGATGAAACTATATCCATATGGACTTCCCAATGACTTAAGCCCAGTGGGAAATTCTATGCCTCCAGTTCTAGAAGAAGAAACTGAGGAGCAGGAGGAAAAAAAATGGCCTCTATGGTCACACTCTAGGAATCTCCTCTAGTCTCTATGGTCTATACCACAGAGATTAGGAAAAATTTCTACAGGCACCCAGAAATGACATCACATCTTCCCTGAACACCACAGTCCTCAGGCAATGTTGCCTCGAATTCCTTGGCACGTGGCTAGGCAGTGAAGAGAACCCTATACCCATCACAAATCATGACACATCAATGCAGCTATTGACTACTTTGTGGATAGTCTCTTTTACAAGACAAGCACCACTTTGAGGATCCACTGTGACAGAACCGTGACCTAAAATGTTTTAGTAGGTCCTTTTAAAACCATGTTTTAAAATCAGGATGTGTAATTAAGATTACAGTTATGCATGACTAAAACGTAAGGTGAGATTCCAAGCAGGTGTCCCTGTAAGTAAATTTAAACCCACACTGGCAAACCGCTTGCATTTTAGTGGGAAGGAAAGCAGGACTGGTCACACCAGCTGTGCGCTAGTGCACTCTGGCAACCATTCACTCCATCCTGAAGTACACTTCTGCTGGATTTCTGCTGGACTTCTGCGGGAAAAGGAGCAACGAGACCAAAACAAGGCGAGTGGGGAGTCGGTCAGAGAGAGAGAGACAGAGAGACAGAGGGAGAAAAGCAATCTGGAAATGCAGATGATATGTACACTAAACCCTTCTTCATTTTTTAAAAAAAGAACTAAGTGATAGAATCAGTCTTTTAAAATGTTAAGTACACCTCTCTCTCTCTCTCTCTCTCTCTCTCTCTCTCTCTCTCTCTCTCTCTCTCTCTCTCTCTCTCTCTCTCTCTTGTTGAACCAAGCAGGGCCTGAAAACCAATACACAAAGGCTTTAGAAGGGTATAAGATGGAAAAGCTCTAACGAGATGGAAAAAAAAAAGCATTAAAAAGCCATAATATATAGTGGAGTAATACTGCAGAGTGGCTCTCTGTTGCGCAGTGTGTTGGTAACCGAAACCAGTCCCACAGTCCCAGCGTGCAGGACTTTCATTTATGTTCTTTTATGATCTTCCTGTTTGCATTAGCGCCGCTAAAGTGATGTAGAACTTCAATAAAGGGCGAACAGCCATGCCTCACTTTTCATTTTGCGCCCTGGCGCAAATCAACAATTTTCCTGCGTCTGCTTCCCCCACACCCCCAACATACACTACTCTGCCACCGCCATCAACCTCCTGCACAAAAAGTCCATCCAACCAAATCGGTTTTGGCCAGATGTTTTAAATTAACATAGTGCCATGTGTGCGCACATCTGTACGTCACACACATTTCTGGCCACTGAGGCTGGCTCACTCAGATTTATGGAGATGGATTCATCATGGTTCCTTGAGCATGGGGAACCGAACACCACGCCAGCGTGCATTGTGGACACAACCTGGGGTAGTGTTGTACACTTTGGGTGGGAGATTGTGGGTTAACCGCAGCATGGATGCAGAGTTACAGGTACTGCACAGTGCAACTGGGTACATTAATATTGGGTGTGCTAGTCTTTAATTTACAAAAAACCCCCAAGCTTGTAGTTGACTCCATATATAGGAATAAAAGCTCACAAGCAATGACCAGTGAAATCTCCATAGGTGGAGGAGCTATGGGTGTTTTCGCACTCACCTTCAGCCGGCGCCGCGACCCTCTTGACGACGGAGGATCTGTGCTGATTTCCCACACGAAGCGCTGGAGCAACCAGAAGAGCCGCCAATTTCCGGCGCGAAGCCCGCTCAAACGTAAATCGCCAGGAAGCAGGAAAACGCTTGAGCGGGCTTCGCGCCGGAAATTGGCGGCTCTTCTGGTTGCTCCAGCGCTTCGTGTGGGAAATCAGCACAGATCCTCCGTCGTCAAGAGGGTCGCGGCGCCGGCTGAAGGTGAGTGCGAAAACACCCTATGAGTGGACAAACTTGCTTAATGTAAGAGCCACATAGAAGTTTTAGAGCCGCAAGACATGAACCTCAGATGTTTGAGAGCAGGAAGGAAGGAGGCAAGTAGATGGGGGAGGGAGACGTGGAAAGAAAGCAACTCTAAATGCATTCTCCAAGCCAGCCGATGGGGCAGTGGAGGCTTCAAGAGCCGGATAATATGTGTGAAAGAGCCACAGTGTGGCCTCCCAACACTATAGAAATTTCGCCTTGATGCAAGGAGAATTTCCTTGGACTAGGAGAGTGTGCCACCATCAGAGGAGCAAATCCAATATGTGCAGCTTCCCTGCCAGTAAAGGGAGCAATGAGTACAGTCTTATAAGTTAGCTGGTAGCTCAAGAACATGAGCTGGCAATAGATTATAACAGGGGTGGCCAAACTTGCTTAATGTAAGAGCCACATAGAACAAACGTCAGATGTTTGAGAATCACAAGACAGGGCGGAAGGCAGGCAGGCAAATGGATGGTGGATAGGAGAGGTGGAAAGAAAGCACCGAACTGCATTCTCCAGGCTACCAGCTGGCTCGGCTTGGAGAAGTGATTTAAAGAGACAAATGCCTTCTTCAAGCTGACCAACGGGATGGTGGGGGGTCAAGAGCCACATAATATGTGTGAAAGAGCCACAGTTCTTCTCCCCCCTCCCCCAGATTAAACTGTATGAAAAGCCTGCTTGAACAGCACAGTCTTTTCTGACTTCTGAAAAGTAAGACACAGGCTGCGCCGAGCAAGCCTTGGAGAGTGATAAATGGAGTTTCACAGTAATTTGGGTAAGCGCTGAAAATGTCCGGTTCCAGGGGTTTTTTTTTTGGTAGAAAAAGCCCAGCAGGAACTCATTTGCTTAGTAGGCCACACTCCCTGATGCCAAGCCAGCCGGAGCTGTGTTCTTGTGCATTCCTGCTCAAAAAGCCTTGTCGGGTTCTGTTCAACCCCCCAATTCGGAAGACGGGAAGACAAAGAGAGGGACCTCTCCCAGTGGTCTCACTGATGGAATAGGTTTGTGATCGAGAAGGCAATTCTCAGGATATCCCGGTCTCAGGTTAGGGTTAAGTGCCTTTCTGGATCTATCCGGTCCAGAATCTTTGCAGAAATCTCAGCAACCAGCAGACCCGGAGGGGTCCATCAGAGAATGCCATTGACATTCTGCCCCTTCCTCCATTAGGGGGGATTTTGCGAAAATGGAACATAGAACTTTGATAGCAGAGGAGACGATGTGGCAGGATGCTGGCTCAGAGAAGAGCAGCCGATACAAAGGTTATGGCCAGACTGCTAATGGGAAAGGTTTTGTTTCATTGACGTACAAGTTTTCTGGGGCCAGGAAGTGTTACGCTAAAATAAACGGGGGATGAATGTCACTTTCTTGCATAATTAGCAGTTTGGTCGTCAAGTCACAGCTGACTTACGGAGGCCTGATAGGGTTTCAAGACGAGAGGCGTTCAGAGGTGGTTTTCCATTGCCCGTCTCAACTTCCTTTAGGGGAGGGTCGGTGGCTCAGTGGTAGAACATCTGCTTGGTAAGCGGAAGGTCCCAGGTTCAATCCCCGGCATCTCCAACTAAAAAGGGTCCAGGCAAGTAGGCGTGAAAAACCTCAGCTGGAGACCCTGGAGAGCCACTGCCAGTCTGAGTAGACAATACTTTGATGGACCGAGGGTCTGATTCAGTATAAGGCAGCTTCATATGTTCATATGTTTGGAGAGGGATGGTGGCTCAGTGGTAGAACATCTGCTTGGGAAGCAGAGGGTCCCAGGTTTAATCCCCGGCATCTCCAACTAAAAAGGGTCCGGGCAAGTAGGCGTGAAAAACCTCAGCTGGAGACCCTGGAGAGCCACTGCCAGTCTGAGTAGACAATACTTTGATGGACCGAGGGTCTGATTCAGTATAAGGCAGCTTCATATGTTCATATGTTTGGAGAGGGATGGTGGCTCAGTGGTAGAACATCTGCTTGGGAAGCAGAGGGTCCCAGGTTTAATCCCCGGCATCTCCAACTAAAAAGGGTCCAGGCAAATAGGTGTGAAAAACCTCAGCTTGAGACCCTGGAGAGCCGCTGCCAGTCTGAGTAGACAAGACTGACTTTGATGGACCGAGGGTCTGATTCAATATAAGGCAGCTTCATATGCTCATATATATATATTCCTCACCCTGATATTCCTTGGTGGTCATTTATCCAAATGCAAGCCAGGCCCAACCTTGCTTCGCTTCCAAGATCTGATACGATCGGGCTAGCCTGGCCTACCCAGGTCAGGATAAATACCTTCAGCAGATCGTTATGGAACACCTGGTCTGGGTGCATTTTTATTTATTTAGAAAATTTGCATGCCGCCTGGTACAGAGGTGGGTTTTTTTTTAAAACGCAGAGAAGCGTACAGAGGGGTAGAATCCATTTGGATCCAACAAGAGGAGAAGCTATCTGTTGCAAGAATGCCACTGCGAAGTTGTCTCCTCTAGTATACCGTATTTTTCGGTCCATTAGATGCTCCGGACCATTAGACGCAGGTGCCTGGCTGGGAGACAAGCGGCGAGATCGCTCCCTCTGCCCCCACCGCAAACCCAGGACTTCGCAGGGAGCGATCTCGCCGCGTGTCTCCCAGCCAGGCACGCAGGTGCAGTGGAAGCACGCCGGCGCCTGCGTGCCTGGCTGGGAGACAAGTGGCGAGATCGCTCCCTGCGAAGTGCTGGGTTTGCGATGGGGGCGGAGGGAGCGATCTCACCGCTTGTCTCCCAGCCAGGCACGCAGGCACGGGGGAAGCACGCCGCCCCCTCCACAGCCGGCGCTCGCGAAGCGCTGGGTTTGCGGAGGGGGCGGGTGCTTCCTCCGTGCCTGTCTGCCTGGCTTCAGCTGATGCTTGCAGCAAGCGCCAGGATCGCTCCCTCCGCCCTCCGATCCCGGCGCTTGCTTTAAGCATCAGCTGAAGCCAGGCAGACAGGCATGGAGGAAGCACCCACCCCCTCCGCAAACCCAGTGCTTCGCGAGCGCCGGCTGTGGAGGGGGCAGCGTGTTTTCTCCTTGCCTGTCTGCCTGGCTTCAGCTCTGATGCTTAAAGCAAGCGCTGGGATCGGAGGGCGGAGGGAGCGATCCTGGCGCTTGCTGTAAGCGTCAGAGCTGGAGCCAGGCAGGCAGGCTCGGGGGAAGCACCGGGATCAGAGGCGGAGGCAGCGGATCCCCCCCCTGGAGGAAGGTACGTACCTTCACTCCATAAGACGCACACACTTTTCCCCCCATTTTTTTTGGGGGGGGGAGTGCGTCTTATGGTGCGAAAAATACGGCACTTTGGCTCAGCTGTAGTGTTCAGTGCAGCTCTAGTCTCAGGGCTGGCCCTGGACTGTCTAGCACCCTAGGCAAGGCTAACTTCTCCCCCTCCCCCCCACACTCACTGATAACATCACCGAGTCACATGGAGGCGCCTCATTCGGTGCCCCCAGAAGGCCAGTGCCCTGAGCAGTCGCCTAGCTTGTCTAGTGGCGGGGCCGCTAATGCAACCTCTACCCAACGGAAACCTTGTCTAGGCCAGTGTTTTCCAGCCTGTCTCCTTGGAGTCTGTTTCTTTCCCCCCATTTGTTCACAGTGGACTGCAGCGGTGGTAGTCTTCGGCTCGGAGAGAGAGTTTATAAAATCTGGCCTTCTAGAGTTTACAGTCTCAGCAGGACTGGAAAAGCATTCTTGCTTGCTGCTATTCGTGTGGCTTTAAAGAAGATGACCACACTGAAAAAGGTCTGCTGGGCCCAGTCTCTTGTTCCTTGTATGTACTTCTGCAGTGCGATTATGCAGTGTTGACTGTTGGAGGCAGAAGTATGTCCAGGGGAGCCATTCGATGGGAGGAATTCCACATCTGACTGCCTGTGTTTGGGGCTAGGTGGCTAGTTCTTAAAGGCTGGGATGGGGCAGACATCGGGGCTGGCAGTAGCGTGTCCTGAGGTGTGGCACCTGCCAGGGCCCAGATCTTCTGGGAGGGGGCTCTGCTGTCAACCCTCCCCCCCAAAAAAAATCCTCTGCCAACTGTCTGTACCCAGACTCCCTTGCCCATAGTCATGGAGGAAGGGCACGTAGGTAGTGCACAAAGGCAGCCCTCCTGGTAACAACGACAGTGGAACTCCTAGCTGCATATCCCAGCCAACGCTGTCAGGGAAAGAAGAAGAAGAAGATGATATTGGATTTACACCCTGCCCTTTACATGAAGGAACCCTGGAAGCATCACAGATACAGTGACTGGCCTGCTCAGCTCTTCTGGCTCTGGCTGCCGCTAATGATGCTTTGTTGGCTCAGCCATGGGAAAAAAAGAGGGGGGAAAGCAGGTTGTGCCCCCGAGGGCACCTTGGAAGTCAGGGGGCAGTGCCCCCACAGTCTGTCCATGGCTATGGGCCTGGTTGGACTAGATGGCCCTGGAAGTCCCTTCCAACTCTGTGGTTCTATAATTCTCCCGGCATCGCATCTCCACTGCTCTCCACCTTCCCTTAACTCCATCTCCCCCAGTCACTGTCCCCAAATATCCAGCAATGTCCCGAGTCCATAGTTGGCAGCTCTGCACAGGCATGGCCACAGGTGCGAATCCCAGCTTGTTGTAAAACAGAAGCATCCATTCACCCTATGGTAGCAATATCTTTGGAAGGTACAAATTAGCGGTTAAATTAGTATGAAATGCTCTCAATGTACATCACTGTTTTGCAACATACTCTCAAACAGTGAGCCTTTAAGACCTTGCTATGGTAGGGTTGCCAGGTCCAATTCAAGAAATACCTGGGGACTTGGGGGTGGAGCCAGGAGCAAGGGTGTGACAAATATTACTGAACTCCAAAGGGAGTTCTGGCCATCGCATTTAAAGGGACTGCACGCCTTGTAAATGCCTTCCCTCCATTGAAAATAATGAAGGATAGGGGCACCTTCTTTGGGGGCTCATAGAATCGGGCCCCCTAGTCCAATTTATTTGAAACTTGGAGGGTGTTTTGAAAAGAGGCACTAGATGCCATGCTGCAAATTTGGTGCCTCTACCTCAAAAAACAGCCCCCCCCCAAGAGCCCCAGATACTCGATCAATTATCCATTATACCCTATGGGAATCGGCCTCTATAGGGAATAATGGAGTGCCCAGCAGACATCCCCCCCACTTTCTGGTGACCCTGAAGCTTGGTGAGGGCCTCCAAACTGGGGAATCTCTTGCCCCTGCCTGGGAATTGGCAAACATATGCTATGGTAACATTGGTATTTCAGTGTTTTTGGTGAACAGCCTGTGTTTAAGCAAAACATGGTTTTAATTTGAAGGAACAAAATGCTTTTGTGTGTGTTTGTGTTTGCCGACTCCTAGATACTTGCTTTCCTCTTTAGTAGCTCAGGAACCTTTTTTTCTGTTTTGTTTAAATACAACACCATGTATCTGTTTGTCCCAGAGGGCGCGCACGATAGAGCATGTCTTCATCCAGACTTTTCTCTGTTAACAGGGCTACGACGCGTGTAGGTTTGTAATGATTTCTGCCCACATTTGATGTGTGTCTCCA
Source organism: Heteronotia binoei (assembly GCF_032191835.1). NCBI lineage: Eukaryota > Metazoa > Chordata > Lepidosauria > Squamata > Gekkonidae > Heteronotia > Heteronotia binoei. The sequence continues at coordinate 55,093,140 of NC_083236.1, read as the reverse complement.
GCAAACCAGGGGAGGAACGGTGCAGAGACGCTTCTGGAAGGGAAGCATTTGCAGGTCAGGGTTTGCGAAAAGGTTATTTTTTGTTCCCCCTGCAGCTCCTAAGTTAAAAAGAAAATAAGATTTAATAGTTTGCCTGGCCAGCCTACTGCTTTGCAGTGCTATAGGGCTGTTGCAATATATCACTGGTGCATTATCTTGAGAGGCAGCAAGGGACATGTTAAAGAAGCAAGAAGTCTTACTAAATGTATAGAGAATTTAAGGCATTTTTAAAGACTTACGGGAAGTTTTATTTATATATTATATATAAAGATTGGTTTGTTGAGGGGGGGAGTTTCTTATTAGCCACACTAGGTATCCTTGGACAAAGTTCAGGGCAATTATTGAAGCTTCTTAAGGTTTATAATTTATGAACATTGGAGTGCTTTTCTTTTGGCATGCACAGAATTACAATATTACTGACTCTTTTTTAGAGTAAATGGGGGGGGTGTTGCCAGGCCAGCTCCAGTTTGGGCAGTTCCTGGAGATCTGAGGGCAATTCCTGTGGAAAGTGGAGTCTGGGGATGTGATGATGTCATAGAGCCCCCCTCCCCCCCAGAGCTGCCATTTCCTCCAGGGAAACAGATCATATAATCTGGAGATGAGTTATAATTCCTGGAGAACTTCAGGTCCCACCTTGAGATTGGCAACCCCAATTCTAAACCGGATGTCTGTCTGTCTGTCTGTCTGTCTGTCTGTCTGTCTGTCTGTCTGTCTGTCTGTCTGTCTGTCTGTCTGTCTGTCTGTCTATCTATCTATCTATCTATCTATCTATCTATCTATCTATCTATCTATCTATCTATCTATCTATCTATCTATCTATCTATCTATCTATCTATCATCCGTTCATTTGACTGAGGTCTCTTGAAAAGCCCTGACATGGATAGCCCACCCAGGCTAGCCCAATCTTGTCAGCTCCCAGAAGCTAAGAAGGGTTTGCCGTGGTTGGTGTGGTGGGAAACCACCAAGGAACTCCATGGTTGCTAAGCGGAGGCAGGCAGTGACAAACCACTTCAGTGTGTCTCTTGTCTTGAAAATCCTGGAAGGCCACCATGAGTCAGCTGCAACTTGATGACACTTTTCACCGCCATCTTTTGAAGACCCTTCCTGCAAACAAATGCTAATTGCTTCCAAGGCCTTTGGTTGTAGCTGCTATGTGATGAAACAGGGGTAGCCAAACTGAAGCTCAGGAGCCACATGCAGGTCCTTCACGCATATTGTGTAGCTCCTGGAGGTTGAGAAGAAACTTAATGCAGGTTTGCCCTAAAGTAAGCGCGCTTAGCATCAGGACCTCAGTCAGCCTTTGAGCACTGATCCATAGGTAGGTGACTATTTCTGCTGTGTTTGAAGTGGAGGAGGAGATGCAAATAGGCAGGCTTGCAAGCTCTTCTCCACCACCACAGATGCTGCCCATAGATCTAATATAAATAATCGTTTTTCTATTTCTGGGGAGAGCCTAATCTGGCACACACACCCAGCCCGCCGCCCTAGGCAAATGCATAGGTCCAGGGCTTTTTTGTAGAAAAAGTCCAGCAGGAACTCAGTAGCGTATTAGACCACATTCCCTAATATTAGGATATTAAGTCATACACTCATTAGCATATTAGGCCACACCATCTGGGATAATCAAGTGCAAACTGAACTGTGACAGTAAGTTTTCCAGGCCCTGCAGCAATTCTGGCCGGCCAGCCAGGCCCCAGGGAGGCTGCCACACAGTACATCTGGGTCCTGTGATCCATGCCTGGCCTTGGGAAGGGTGCTGTACAGTGCGGCTGTGCCTCATGATCCTCGCTGGCCAGCCAGGCCCCAGGGAGGCTGCCACATGGCTCGGTTCAGCCCAGCAATCCCCGAGGGCCACACCAAGTGACCTTGAAGGCCGCATACAGCCCTTGGGGTGGAGGTTTCCCACCCCTGTTTAAGATCAACCAAGTTTTATTTAGAACATAAGCTTTCGTGTGCTCTCTAAGCACACTTCATCAGACAATGGGATCAGGTATTGTGCTCACATTCTAAATAAAACTTGGTTGGTCTTAAAGGTGCGCTTGACTTCTGCTTTGTTCAACTGCTTCAGACCAACATAGCTGCCCAACTGGATCTATCTTGTAGGAACTGTATTTACTAACCTTGGTGTCAAGACAAAGAAAGATGCATAAGGATTCAAAATGCGGTCAGTGATTTATATGGTACATGTATGTTTCCTTCTCCCACTGATGCCAAAAAATAATTCCCTAACCTTTCCCTGTGCTGGTTTTATGGGGACTATTATTCCCATCTTTTTTTTTAAAAGTCTTCTTCTAGCATAGCTGTGTTGCAAAGTGCATACATATGTATTTTATCTTTCTGTGCAAAGAAAGTATTAAGAGTTTTAATAAAGACATGTGAGTAATATTTGTTTGTGTCTTGCAGAGCTCAAACCTCTGACTTTTATTGTATGTGTCTGTTACATTAAACATGTTTGGCCACTCCTGTGATAAAACAACTTACTGGAGGAAGTTAGAAAAGTCCTGTCTTCCTGTCCATCCATGAACTATGCTGGACAGAACCACTCCAGAGGATCTTTGTAAAATTTAGGATGCTTTTTCTCATCTAGCTTTGTAGATGCTTCCTCATTGCTTATTAGTTGAATGTTCTTACTTTTTAAACTTTTTAAACCAATTTGTTAGAGTCAGATATTTTGTTTTGTGGTTGGTGGTTGTGATCTGTGTTGAGTTGTCTTGAGGAAAGTTGACTACAAATGCTTTCAGTTACGTTGTGTTAAAGCACACCATCATGTGAGTGGGGGAAAACAGGGAAGGGTACTTCTGTGTGTCTTCACATTTGTTAATTGTCTTTTCTTTCACCGCTGTGGCAAGCATTCCGGCAGTTGTATTGTTTCACATGCTTTGTACTTCTGGATATACCTGTTGATCTAAAAAATAAGTTGTTAGTTTGGGAAACTGTTATTTGATGCACCCTTGAATTAAATCTTCGTCCAGTGCTCTGTCTGCCAATCCACATTGGTTTAAGATTGAAGCAATGACCCCTTTTCTCAAAATGAACCCCAGCTGTTCTTTATCTGTTAAAATACCGGTAGATCCATTCATAGCTCTTGCAGCATCTAGTCAAGTTTGATTGAGAGCAGCTGTCCTAATGTCACTGTGCAAGCTAGATATTCCTCTCCCCCCTTTAAAAAAATTTTGTGTGTAGGACTTTTAACTGGCATTGCAGTTCTATTTGTCCTTGTTTCAATTCTCAGTTTTCTATTTTGCTTCCCTGTTTTGCTGTTCATTAAACCCGGCTTAGTTTCCACCCCCTTGCTAATTACCGAGCTAATGAATCCACAAAATGTGATGCAGTATTTTAATGCTCAGATGAGGGGAATCTTTCCTCCCTGTTACCGAACCGTAGAAGAGGCTCCCAATTCAATATTAAGACACCTGTAATCTTCTACCAGGTTTGTGACCGTGTTCCCTAGGGTTCTAGCCAGCTGAAGAGTTTTTAATAACTGGAAAAGATGACTTTACTAATAATGCAAGATTTTAAAGATGCAGTAAAACCTACATCTGGAGAAAGAATGAACAGTTCATTTGGCTCCTAGGCAGCTGGATTTCTCAATGAACAGGGAAAGTTATGCAGATCTGTGATTAATGGAACTTGGAAAGCTTCTCTTAGGGAAACCTGATGTCCATTCTGATTTTGAGAAGCGCTTCACTTCAACAGATGTTACCACCACCTGAAGCTCTGGTACACACATAAGAACATAAGAGTAAAGCCATGTTGGATCAGGCCAATGGCCCATCCAGTCCAACACTCTGTGTCACACAGTGGCCAAAAAAACCCAAGTACCATCAGGAGGCCCACCAGTGGGGCTAGAAGTCCTTCCCCCGTGCCCCCCCCCCACACAAAGAATACAGAGCATCACTGCCCCAGACAGAGACCGATTTCGGGGTGGAGAGCCCTTTTGCTACTTTGCTCCGTTTTCGCACAAGTTGCCCCAGAGCTGCGAGTTGGCGCACCGCTATTCCGCAGCAAGCGGGATAAGCTGACAAATGGTTTCTGCTTGCTGCAGAATAGCAATGTACCAAATCGCAGCTCTGGGGCAACTTGTGCGAAAATGGAGCAAAGCCCCAGTAGCAAAAGAGCTCTCCACCACAGAACAAGTATAGTGCGAAATCGGTCAGAGAGTTCTAACAATACGCTGTGGCTAATAGCCACTGATGGACCTCTGCTCCATATGCTTATCCAGTTCCTTCTTGAAGCTGTCTATGCTTGTAGCTGCCACCACCTCCTGTGGCAGTGAATTCCACGTGTTAATCACCCATTGAGTGAAGAAGGACTTCCTTTTATCCGTTCTAACCCGACTGTTCTAACACCTGATGCTCCATATACAAAAGCTACTCTGTTCTCCTTTGAATTGTGGAATGCATTGCATATACCACCAGAAAACAGAACCGATGTGTTGGATCCAGAGTTTCCTTTTCTCTTGTGGAAGTTATCCTTCCGGTCCATCTGTTCATCAGAGCCTCCCACAAGTGGAAGGATATATTCTTGAATCCAGTCCACCTCATGCATGAACACGTGTGAAACTGCCTTATATGAAATCAGACCACTAGTCCTTTGAAGTCAGTACTGTGTACTCAGACCGGCAGTGGCTCTCCAAGCTCCTAGGATGATCTACAGCCTCATCCTTTTTACTGGAAATGCCGTGGATCAAGCTCAAGACTTTCTGCTTACAAAGCAGAAGCTCTTCCACTGAGTCACAACTCTTTCCTTATTTGCATCCAACCAAGAAGAGATAATAAGAGACACGTGTTTGCGAAGACCAGAAGTCTAGGTATTTTTTTAGTTAGATATGGAAACCCATACAGGAGAGCCAGTTTGGTGTAGTGGTTAAGTGTGCAGACTCTTATTTAGGAGAACAGGGTTTGATTCCCCACTCCTCTATTTGCACCTGCTGGAATGGCCTTGGGTAGCCATAGCTATTGCAAGACTTGTCCTTGAAAGGGCAGCTGTTATGAGAGTCCTCTCAGCCCCACCCACCTCACAGGGTGTCTGTTGTGTGGGAGGAAGATAAAGGAGATTGTGAGCCGCTCTGAGTGGAGGGCGGAATATAAATCCAATGTCGTCTTCTTTCACCTGAGTAAAAAGTACGTTGTTTACCTCCCCTGAAAAGCTCCAAAGGTTTTTCTGAAGAACAGAACGGATGGAGTCTAATGAGATAGCTTTAACTTGGATTAACTGTAACTTAGCTTTAGAGATCATGTTTGTCCAAACCGGTTGCACTGATGTGCCAAATTTGGTGCTTGTTTATGGAAATCCATGCATGGTCTGCTCCCTTTTTAGGAACTTGTAAGGTTGGCTTTCTTCTGGTGGAGTGTCTCAAACACTCTGGGCATGGAGCTAAGATCTGTGAAACATCTGGCTGTGAGAACTGACGTGTTGCCTGCCAAGAAGCCCAGATGCATTTGGTGATATTAAGGTTTGTTTGTGCCCTGGGCATCTGTCTATTGAGGCGCTGTGCACTTGAAAGAGACCTCAGATGAACATGTATTTTTCCCTTAGAAAGACATTGGTGGGTAGCCAGAAGCCTCCAGCTCTGCGGAGCCCACCAGTGGAGTTACACCAGAGGCAGAAGAGCACCTGGCTTGGCTTCCAGTGTATGAAAGACCTCTAGCCCTGGAAGAAGGGCCTATGGAGCTTATGATCAAGCACGTGATTCTTGAAGCTTAGATCTATCAGTGGCTGTTAGCCATGGTGACTAAAGGGATGCTTGACATTCAGAGACAGTGCATTTCTGAATACTAGTGTCAAGAGAACATCAAGGGAAGGCCTTGGCCTGTAAGCCCTGTAGTTGGCTCTCCAGAGAACATAAGAACATAAGAGAAGCCATGTTGGATCAGGCCAATGGCCCATCCAGTCCAACACTCTGTGTCACACAGTGGCCAAAAATTTTATATCTATCTATCTATCTATCTATCTATCTATCTATCTATCTATCTATCTATCTATCTATCTATCTATCTATCTATCATCTATCTACACACACACACACACAGACACACACACATATATACACACTGTGGCTAATAGCCACTGATGGACCTCTGCTCCATATTTTTATCTAACCCCGTCTTGAAGCTGTCTATGCTTGTAGCCACCACCACCTCCTGTGGCAGTGAATTCCACATATTAATCACCCTTTGGGTGAAGAACTACTTCCTTTTATCCGTTTTAACCTGACTGCTCAGCAATTTCATCGAATGCCCAAGAGTTCTTGTATTGTGAGAAAGGGATAAAAGTACTTTTTTTACTGCCTTCTCTATCCCATGCATAATCTTGTAAACCTCTATAATGTCATCCCTTACTTGTCGTTTCTCCAAGCTAAAGAGCCCCAAGCGTTTTAACTTTTCTTCATAGGGAAAGTGTTCCAAACCTTTAATCATTTTAGTTGCCCTTTTCTGGACTTTTTTCAATGCTATAATATCCTTTTTGAGGTGCGGTGACCACAATTGCACACAGTATTCCAAATGAGACCGCACCATCAATTTATACAGGGGCATTATGATACTGGCTGATTTGTTTTCAATTCCCTTCCTAATAATTCCCAACATGGCGTTGGCCTTTTTTATTCCAATCGCACACTGTCTTGACATTTTCAGTGAGTTATCTACCACGACCCCAAGATCTCTATCTTGGTCAGTCTCTGCCAGTTCACACCCCATCAACTTGTATTTGTAGCTGGGATTCTTGGCCCCAATGTGCATTACTTTGCACTTGGTCACATTGAACCTCATCTGCCACGTTGACGCCCACTCACCCAGCCTCAACAGATCCCTTTGGAGTGCCTCACAATCCTCTCTGGTTCTCACTACCCTGAACAATTTAGCGTCATCTGCAAACTTGGCCACTTCACTGCTCACTCCCAACTCCAAATCATTTATGAACAAGTTAAAGAGCATGGAACCCAGTACTGAGCCCTGCGGCACCCCACTGCTTACCGTCCTCCACTGCGAAGACTGCCCATTTATACTCACTCTCTGCTTCCTATTAATTAGTCAGTTTTTGATCCACAAGAGGACCTGTCCGTTTACTCCATGATTCTCGAGCTTGCTAAAAAGTCTTTGATGACGAACTTTATCAAAAGCTTTCTGGAAGTCAAGGTAAACAACATCTATTGGGTCCCCTTTGTCCACATGTTTGTTCACCCCCTCAAAGAAATGTAACAGGTTAGTGAGGCAAGATCTTCCCTTACAGATCCCATGCTGAGTCTTCCTCAATAACTCGTGTTCATCAATGTGCCTACTCATTCTGTCCTTGATAGTGGTCTCTACCAACTTTCCGGGTATTGAAGTCAGAATGACTGGCCTGTAATTTCTCGGATCTCCCCTGGAACCCTTTTTATGAACATATGAAGCTGTCTTATACTGAATCAGACCCTAGGTCCATCAAAGTCAGTATTGTCTTCTCAGACTGGCAGCGGCTCTCCAGGGTCTCAAGCTGAGGTTTTTCACACCTATTTGCCTGGACCCTTTTTTGGAGATGCCAGGGATTGAACCTGGGACCTTCTGCTTCCCAAGCAGATGCTCTACCACTGAGCCACTGTCCCTCCCCATTTTTAAAGATGGGGGTGACATTTGCTACCTTCCAGTCCTCAGGAACGGTGGCAGATATCAATGAAAGCTTACATATTGTTGTCAGGAGATCCACAAGTTCAGCTTTGAGTTCTTTCAGAACTCTTGGATGTATGCCATCCGGACCTGATGACTTATTAGATTTTAATTCGTCAGTCAGTCATAGGACCTCCTCTCTTGTCACCCCAATCTGACTCAGGTCTTTCAACACCCCTTCCAAAATAAGTGGTTCTGGAGCGGGCAAACACTTCTCATCTTACACAGTGAAGACGGAGGCAAAAAATGCATTTAGCTTCTCAGCCATTTCCCTATCCTCCTTCAGTAATCCTTTTACCCTTTGGTCATCCAAGGGCCCCACTGCCTCCCTGACTGGTTTCCTGCTTCTAATATATTTGAAGAAATTTTTATTGTTGGTCTTTATTTTTTTTGCAATATGCTCCTCATAGTCCCTTTTTGTCTGCCTAATCACAGTCTTGCATTTGATTTGCCACAGCCTGTGAGATTTTATTAATCTCACTTGAACTAGCTTTCCATCGCTTAAAGGAGTCCTTCTTACCTTTTACAGCTTCCATTATTTTGTTTGTTAACCATGCAGGCCTTTTCTTATACCTGTTTGTGCCTTTCCTAACTTGTGGTATATATTTTATCTGAGCTTCTAGGACTGTAGTTTTGAATAACCTCCAAGCTTCCCCAAGGGTTTTGACTGTATTTACCTTTCCTTTCAATTTCCTCTTCACATGCCTCCTCATCTCAGAGAATTTACCCCTTTTAAAGTTAAACATGGTTGTGCTGGTCTTTTGGGGCAACTCCCTATTTATACAAATGGTGAAATCAATAACGTTATGGTCACTGCTCCCAAGCGGTGCGATCACTTTTACATCTCTCACCAAGTCTTGGGCATTACTTAGGACCAAATCCAGGATCGCCCCACCCCTGGTAGGTTCTGTGACTATCTGCTCCATAGCACAGTCATTGAGAGCATCTAGAAACTCAATCTCTTTCTCTCGACCTGAACGCATATTGACCCAATCAATCTGCGGGTAGTTAGAATCACCAGTTACGACACAGTTTTTACATTTAGCCGCTATCTTTAATCCTTCCATCATATTATAATCGTCGTCTATCTTTTCATTTGGTGGGCGATAACAAAATTCCCATTGTTAAATTTCCTTTTGGGCCCTCTGTTTCGACCCAAAGCATTTCTAGAAGGGAATCTAATTCTCTGACCTCAGTCTTACTGGACTGCATACCCTCTCTGACATAGAGCCACCCCACCTCCAACCCTTCCCTCCCTATCCTTCCAATATAACTTATATCCAGGAATCACTGTGTCCCACTGATTCTCCTCATTCCACCAAGTTTCTGAAATTCCCACAATGTCTAAGTTTTCCCCCAACACTAAACATTCCAACTGATCAATTTTACTTTGAACGCTTCTAGCATTTGTATACAAACATCTATAATTTCCCAGGCAAGTTAGACCCTCAACCTTCCTCCTGCCGCTTCGAGACTTTGGCAGACACTCCATATTGTTTGTCACCATCTCAGTGGACAACTCTGATCCATTACCCGGTAGAAAAGTAAGAGCTAACCCTTCATCTCTTTGAGATGAGTCCTCCCGAACCAGAGACATTTCATCTCCTGTTGGCTTTCCCCCAAGATTTAGTTTAAAAACTGCTCTGCCACCTTTTTGATTTTAAGCGCCAGCAGCTTGGTTCCATCTGGGGAGAAGTGGAGACTGTCTCTTTTGTACAGCTCCCGCTTGTTCCAGAAAGCATCCCAGTGCCTAACAAACTTAAACCCTTCCTCCCTACACCATCATCTCACCCACACGTTTAGACTTCTAATTTGTGCCTGTCTCTCCAGTCCCGCATGTGGAACAGGTAGCACTTCTGAGAAGGCTACCTTGGAGTCCTGGCCTTAAGTCTCCTGCCCAGCAGCCTAAATTTTTCCTCCAGGACCTCACAACTGCCTTTCTCCACATTGTTGGTGCCAACATGCACCACGACCACTGGCTCCTTCCCAGCACTGTCTATCAGCCTATCTACAACACACATAATGTCCACTACCTTCGCACCAGGCAGGCAAGTCACCATACGGTCAGTACGCGGTTTTGCTACCCAGCTGTCTACTTGCCTAAGGATTGAATCACCAACTACCAAGACCCCTCCCCTCCCTGCCCAGGGATGGTTTCTTGGCGTGAAAGGATACCCGCTCACCAACTGAAGAAGAGGTCCTTACTGAGGGCGCATTCCCCTTATCCTCAGCCCGGTGCCCTGTTCCCTCTTGACCCTCATGCTCCCTGGCAGCAACGGGGTTGCCACATTTAGAGTGGGTCTCATCTAATACATCCCTGAGAGTCTTCTCCGAGTGCCTAACTGACTGTTTCTGCTTCTCCAGGTCAGTCACCTCGTCCTCAAGGGTACGAACTCATTCCCTGAGGACTAGGAGCTCCTTGCATCGAGCACACATCCAAGACTTCTGTCCTGTGGGCAGATAGTCATACATGTGACACTCAGTGCAAAACACTGGAAAGCCCCCACCCCCTGCTGGCATTCTACCTTCATGATAGCTTTTTAAAAAATATACAGTCCCCTTTTAAATCCTGATTGTTTATGTGGCTCCCCTTCTGGAGGGTCAACTTACCTTATTGGGAACACAAGGAATCTTACAGAGCCCCCAGGCTAAGAGCCACAGGCCAAGAGCTTTTTCTGGCAAGGTGCAGCTTAATAATTAAAAGAGGGTGGGGATTATCCACTCCTAATCAATCAGCAACAATCATCTTCAATCACCTTCAGCCCACTCAAACCAAACAGACAGCAGTTCCCCAGCAACCACAAACTCAGAATTTTCAGCAGTCACACAAACTCAGAAATTCTCAGCAACTTCCCCAGCTGCTTAGAGAGCCAAACCTCACCCTTATAGCACTTATTCTCTGCTCTCTCTCAGAGCTCTCTGAAATAACTGGTTGGCTGCTGTGTGATATGAAGATGAAGAAGAAAACCACAGATTTATACCCCACCCTTCTCTCTGAATCAGAGTCTCAGAGTGGCTTACAATCTCCTTTATCTTCTTCCCCCACAACAGACACCCTGTGAGGTGGGCGGGGCTGAGAGGGCTCTCAGAGCAGCTGCCCTTACAAGAACAACTCCTGCGAGAGCTGTGGTTTACCCAAGGCCATTCCAGCAGCTGCAAGTGGAGGAGTGGGGAATCAAACTCGGTTCTCCCAGATAAGAGGCTGCACACTTCACCACCACACCAAACTGGCTGGACAGGATGCTGGACTAGATGGCCGTCATGGCCCACTGATCTGAAGCAGCAGGGCTCTTCTTATGTTCTTGTGAACCTGCCTAAAGGGGATCCTATGTTGGCCTCTGGATATGGTTCGAGAATGAATGGCGGAACAGTCAAGCTGAGGATAAGATAGTATGGTTCTTCTGTGGGAGATCTTCTGGGAATCAGTGGTATGAAGGGGAGAGGGGAAAAGTTTAATGGGTTACATGTTGATGAAGTTTTCCTGTCATAGGGAGTAAAGAACAAGTCTTTCCAATGGGGTAAAATACCTTATTGGCATATTTTGGGTATTTTTTTCAGCCAGATCATATTATCTAATCTGATTCGGCTACTGATCTAGTTGAGCCAGAATAAAAGATAACGTTATTCAGCTTTTATTTGGACTCAGCTTCACCCTCTGAAGTGGCACTATTGCACCCCCTTCTGTGTGAACTCGCTCTTCTTCTGGGTTTTTCGTGTGTAGCGTGGCTTTGCAAAACCTGTTGGAAGGGAGAGTTCCCTTTAAATGGCTTTTGCAAAGCTAAGCTGTGCGCATGACTCGCAACTCTGTGATTCAAGCATTTAAACTTTAAATACCTTTCCTTCCAAATGAGGTTGGCCCTAACTTTTGTCTGCAGTCATCTTTGGTGGTCCCCCATCCAAGTACCAACCCTGCTTAGCTTCTGGTTTCTGACAATATCAGGTTAAACCATACCATACCATTCCACATCCTACTCCCTAATATGCACAGTGACATTTCAGTGGAGATGTTTGTTTGGTTTCAAAGGTACATCCTTACAAAGCACCTGGAGACCAGTCTGTGAAGGATTTTCTTTAAATCATGATGTTTTATTTAAAAATGTTTTGATGGCAACTCCTTCTTCTAGACTTTAACATTATAAAATATATTTTTGAGACTGGGTCAGCTGTGAAATAATATTTAAAATGTGGGTGTTATTTTTTTAAAATGTTCCTATAAAGGAATAGACTTAACCTTTCCTGCATTGCACACTTCAAGGGCTCTAGAGAGATCTTGCTTTTGCCTGTAAGAGAAGATTACTTTCTGTGACTGAATTTTAGTTCATATCTGGACAAGCCCAGCAGAAAGTAGAATGTTTTTTTTTTCTTTGAACAACTAAGCTGTTAGCTGGAGTGACAGAAGATCCCTTGGGTTCTGAGTTCTGTTAAGACTGACATCCTGTGGCCGCATCACCTTAAGGACATGGAGAACTATGAAAAATTAAATTCCTTCAGAAGAGGCTCTTTCAGACCTCCCAGCTGTGCGCCATACAGTGGTGCTTCAACACAGGCACATCTGTCATGGAAACAGATGTCCTATAAATCGACTCTTAACGTCCCTTGTGGGGTGGTTCTGGAGGTGTTCACGGTTTACTGAGGGAGCAACTCTCTCTCGTTCGAGCTGAACAGACACTTGGTGTGTTCTGTTCATTTGATAGGGCATTTATTGCCCAGATTTGAAAAGTAATAAGAGGCTGAAAGAAATGGGTGGAATGCTAGAACGGCTGCTTTTAGGAAGAACTGAATCCAATTGAGGAGTTGAGAGATGTTCTGGAACTACTAGACTAACTGGAGACTGATAAATCCAGGTAGGTAGCCATGTTGGTCTGAAACTTAACCTTGTTATTGCTGTTTAGCCTTTGCATATGTCAAAACATTTTCATTATGCTGTATGTTAATTTGCTGTTCACCTATGTAGAATCATCTGTCTCTGTGTATGAACTATTAACTTCCATTTCAGTGTATCTGAGGAAGTGTGTGTGTGCACACAAAAGCTCATAGCTTGAATAAAACTTTGTTGATCTTAAAGTTGTCATTGGACTCTAACTGATAAGTCTGTAGATCCATCTGGCACACACCTGAGGGCCAGTATGGTGTAATGGTTAAGTACACGAACTCCAGTCTCACAAGAACCGGGTTTGATTCCCCACTCCTCCACATGCAGCTGCTGGTGTCATCTTGGGATCAGCCACAAGTTCTCAACAGAGCTGTTCTCTCAAGAACAGTTCTCCAAACAATTCTCTCAGTCCCACCTACCTCACAGGGTTTCTGTTGTGGTGAGGGGAAGGGAAAGGAGATTGTAAGCCACTCTGAGAATCTGAGTGAAGGGTAGGGTATAAATCCAATCTCTTTGTCTCTTCTCTCTTCTTCAAGAATTCAAATGTGAAATTGTTAATTTACTAACAAGTATATCTAACTTGTCACTAAGACCAGCCTCTGACAGGAAAACAGGAAATATCACTCCCAGTTTTTATAAAGGGCTCCAGAGGGAATCCAGGAAATCACACGCCAGTTAGCCTAACATCTGTTCCAGGTAAATTAGTAGAAACTGTTATTAAAAAAAGAATTATTAAGCAATTTGAGGAACAAAATCAGCTGAGGGGAAGCCTGTACAGCTTCTACAGAAGAAATCCTGCCTCACCAACCTTGTGGAATTCTTTGAAGAGGTTAGCAAGCATGTGGATAAGGGCGATTCAGTAGACAATCATCTACAACGGCTTTTGATGAGGGGTGTCTCCGAAAACTCCTACATAAGCTTAGCAGTTATGGGATGAGTGGATGGGTCTTTTTTATGGATTAAAAGTTGTTTAAATGGCTGGGAGCTGACAGTTGGTATAAGTGGACAGTAGATGAATGCATGGCAATTTATTTTGTTTTTGTTATTAATTCCAAAAGGGACTTTAAAAAAAAATATATTGGGTTGTGTCATATGGTTTTGTTAGTTAATGTTTCTTTTCATTGCTGTTGTTTCATGTTCATAATTCTGTTGCATTATTTCCCACTGGTGACAATGGAAGGCTCCCCACCCCCTTTGCTCAGATCTGTACTTTCATGTTTTTCTGTTCAAACTGGACAAATTTCAGGGGGATTGTTGTACTCTACTGGGACCATCCACATTGTCAGATTTCGGATGGATAGAATAAAGCTTCCCCCTCTTTTGACGTAATGAAACGTTTCACATTAAAGTCTGTAAGAGAACGGATAGGAAAGAAAGATTCCAAGCAGTACCACACTGCAGCCGCTGAGCTTGAAGAACAGTAGCATTAGGAAGAGGCAGACTGAGAAGGCGAGGGAATTCAGTGCCACAAGATGGGTGAGGCATCTGCAGCAAGAAGACCTGGAGGTAGGTTTGCTTGGATGAGGGATAAGGCTTGGAGACCATCAGGCAGGAGTTGCAGACCTGCAAGGGAAAATATGGCACAACAAGGTGGACGTTAAGAAGAGAGAGAAAGACCAAGCCCCATCCCACAGGGCTTTTTTTTTAATTACGAAAAAGCCCAGCAGGAACTCATTTGCATATTAGGCCACATCCCCTGACACAAAGCCAGCCAGACCGTGTTCCTGAGCGTTCCTGCTCAAAAAAAGCCCTGGTTAAGCAGCTGTGGTTCTACTCTGCTTCATCCGCTACCCCTGGGAGATTTTGGGGCGGTGCTCTGACCAGTCCCAAAAGTGATGTCACCTCCAGGCAACACTCTAGGAAACCATCCAGTCTCCATGGTAAAAACCATAGAGATTTGGAGGATCCCTAGATTGTTGTCCAAATGATACATCGCTTCCAGGGTGGATGCCAATCCCACTTCCTCTCTTCCCCGCCAGTCCTCCTGGAGCCTGTACTAAGAGCCCTGTAAGCTCCAGGAGGATTGGCTACAACTGGGGTGTGTGGCCTAATATGCAAAGGAGTTCCTGCTAAAAAAAAAAGCCCTGGCAAGTAGGTAAATGCCCACTGTAAGTGGGCACTTGGCAAACCTAACCTTGTATTCTACTGAGCCGCTACAGGTGAGCATGGGGAACATTCTTGGAGACACTTTCAGCTCATGTGGACCGGTGGTGAGGTGTGGCCGTTGTGTGAACTTCCCCAGAGCAGCGCCCTGAACTTTTGCCGTACTCTCTTGGTAGAGAAGCTGATCTGAAAAAGGTCCCTAAATGTTTGAAAAGGAGTGCCGTGCCAAACTGTTGGAAGATCCTCCCTCCCACCCTTCTCCGTGTTCCTTTAGAAATGAGCCTTTTCAGCGCCTTGGAGTCTTAGGCTGTCTCTCCTCAATAAGTTTAATTTTACTAGCATTCAAAGCGCCTGCATCCCACTCTTTCCAGCATGTGTTCTGCTCCCTCTGAGGTCGGCTATTGTCGTGGCTTGCGAAAAGCCGCAGGAGGGAGTGTCATCTCCCCTCCGTACCCTTTTCTAACCGCAGCTGGTTTTCTGAAACTTTGCTGCTTCTTTTTTTATTATTATTGTGTTCTTCCTGCGCGGTGGCCAAGAAAAGGGATGAGTTCAGATGAAAACCGTAGGTGTTTTTTGGATACAAATTAGATCTGTTGTTCTAGAAAGACCCGAGGGAGTAGAACTAGCAATAACGGGATGAACTAAAGCAGAAGAAACCTTCGGCGGAGTATTAGGAAACAGTTCCCAGTAGTGGGATTGAACAGACTGGGATAATCTCCCGTTGCTGAGGTCATTTTCCTACAGAACTGGACCAAAACCAGAAAAAAGACTTGCAAATATGCTTTGGAAAAGATCCTTAAGTTGGCAGGACGACCGGATGAAGCATCTTGAGGGTAGATTTTAGGCGGCCATTTTCCTCCCTTTGTGTGCCGTCTTCTCAGGACAATGCTGAGATTATGGCTGCTAGGGTTTTGTTTGTAGCAGGAACTCCTTTGCATATTAGACCACACCCCCTGATGTAGCCAATCCTCCAAGAGCTTACAGGGCTCTTAGTACAGGGCCTACTGTAAGCTCCAGGAGGATTGGCTACATCAGGGTGTGTGTTGCTTACTATGCAAGGGAGTTCCTGCTCAAAAAAAAGCCCTGGGCTGGCTGTCCTGTGGAGATTGCTAGAAATGAACTCTTGTGCTGGCTTCCTGGATGGACCGCCCCCATCTTGATTGCATGTGGAGTCTCTGTACTGGAGGATTGCCAGCCACAGCTGGCGCAATCCCAGGAGAAATCGGGGGTGCGGGGGTGGGGACAGGTATGCTGGCAAGGCAACATCACTTCTGGCAAAAAAAAAAAGGCTCAGATATGACATCACATTGGGAGCTACACTCAAGGATTCGCCCTGAACTCTATGGTTGAACTGTTTTCCCCCCAGGAGTGAAGTTGTGCATGAGAGCCCTCTTAGCTCCACCCACCTCACAGGGTGTCTGTTGTGGGGGAGGAAGGTAAAAGAGATTGTTAGCCGCTCTGAGACTCTTTAGAGTGGAGGGCGGGATATAAATCCAATATCATAATCAATATCATCATCATGATGCTGGCCTACCGCCCACCATTTCCCTCCTTTTTTTTCCTGCCAGGCTTAGAAGTTTCAGCAGAGAATGGGTATCAGCAGCTGGAGGTCTCCTGGTATAGTAGGAGACCTGGCTTGCCCACTGTACTGGGCAGTCACTGGAACAGCTGGCATCATCATGACTTTGGTGTGTTCTGTATGATTTGCAAACTTGACTGCTATATGGAAGCCGGTCCAGTTAACTCCCAGTTCCTGCTGTAGCATCAGTGCCATCTCTATGGGGGCGTTGGGCTTGTGGCACCCTGCTCCCATCCTCGGTGACGGTGAGCGCAGTGGCATCATGCCTGCACCTCAGAGCACACTGTGAGGCTACTGTCGCGCCACTTCTAGCGTCTTGACACATGAGGCAAAGCCACAGCAGCCTCACTGTGCACTCTGAGGTGCAAGCGCACTGATGCTGCGCTCGTCTTTGTTGGCTGTTTACCTCCTTAAGGAAGGAAGGGCCAAACTGGCGCCCTTCTCAGGTCCACGCCCCAGGCAGCCACCTTGGTCTGCCTAGTGCATGAACAGGCCCTGTGTAGCATTTGCATCAGACCTCACTTGTGGGGATGAACAGGCAAGAATGTATGAAGGAAATCTTCATGGCAGCTGTATGATCCCTGGGGCATTGCGACCGATTTCTTGCTAGGCTTGTTCTGGTCTTGGAGCACTTTCCCCGCTGGCACTTCTGTCTGATTTCATACAAGCTGCCATGGAGCTGTGACTTGTCCTGCCTCTTTCCCATGGCAAGCAAGATCCTCTGAAAACTGGTTTCTGCTTGCCGTGTGAAAGAGGTGGGGCAAGTTGCAGCCCTGCGGCAGCTTCTGCAAAATTGGACAGAAGTGCCGGGGGAAAATGGGCTCCGAGATCGGAAGAAGCCTAGTGAGAAATCTGTCTGGGACTTTGTAAACAACCAGCTGAGTCTACCAGATGCAGAGGCGGTGGAAAAACTTGTGTGTTCTCCACTGATTGCTTTGCTGGCTAAAATGCCAGCCTCTTCCACAGATGGACCTGTGAGCCACAGAGAGCATCTGGAACTCCTCTATGGAGGAGAGTTGCATGTTGCATCATAAGAATGTGTCATTTGGATCATCAGAACTTCCTTTTATTGTCCTCGTTGGTCCTGCATTCCGCTGGTTTTCCATATCAATGATTTCAGAAGACCCTGTGGGCAGCATTTTTTTTTTTTAAATGTATAAAATAGGAGTTTAAACCTTAGCAGGTGATTTCGAATGAGGTTTAAGGGATTTTGGGGTAGCCATGAAAATATGAAAAAACACACACAAATCTGTAAAACAGAACAAAAAATGCAAGTTAAAATAAGCCCACGCTTTCAGTTCTGTGTCCAACATTTTAAGATTTAACACTCTGTATTAATTCTGCAGTTGAAATGAACCATGTTGAACTGCTGTTTGTCCGCCCATTCTCGCTGTATTCAAAAAAGTAATGATTAAATTCATTAAAGTTTTTAAAGAGGCTCCGGTGGGTTGCTCTCGACATGACCATAAGCCGCAACTACCTCGAGTAACCATTCTGGATTTGTTTTAACGGCAACCATACAGATTAAACATTGTTCCTGATCAAGTCATAAATTGGTGGATAACGTTCTCCCCTGAGGAAATGTCATGCCATATGGTAAGATGGCTAATGGCCACCTGTCCTGCGATATGGACTCTGCCACCCACGTTGGTCCCCTTAGAACACAGGGTGGAATACAGGGTTCATGGGACTGGTATGTAGGGGGTGGAGACTACGTGGAAAAATGGTGCACGAGAATACGCATGAAACCGAGTTCTTTCTTCCTCTTCCACACAGCTGATGTGCTGGAGGGAGAGTTCCCCATGTGGTGTATTTAAAGTCAAAGCAAAGTCTGCGTTTCCCCCGGGTGTACCAAAAGGCCAGTTCTTTTGTTGCAGTTGGCCCTTTATTTGTGCATTTTCCAGTTTGTGCAAATGATCTACTCAGCAGACTTAATGAACATAATGGTGTAGTGGAGAAGAAGAAGAAGAAGGCTTCCTTGGAAGAAGAAGAGTTTTTTTTAGAACGTAAGAACACAAAAAGAGCCTTGCTGGATCAGACAACCGGTCCATCTAGTTCAGCATCCTGTCTCATGCAGTGGCCAGCCAATTTCTCTGGAGGGCCAACAACAGGGCAAAGAGACTGAGGCCTTCTCATTGTGTTGCCTCCTGGCTCTGGGATTCAGAGGAAAGTCTTTTGTTGGAAGAAAACATGGTAGAATGAGGTCATAGGATTCAACTCTTGTATCCTATGACTGGCTTAAATGTGTTCGTCATTTTTTAAAAGTAATATTCATAATACTAAGTGTAATGAGAATATTTTTGAGCAGGGGTGGCCAAACTTGCTTAATATAAGAACCACATGGAATACACATCCGATGTTTGAGAGCTGAAAGACAAGAAGGAAGAAAGGAAAATAGAGAGAGATGGATAGAAGGCATGAAAAGAAAAATAGGGATGGGGGAAGGAGAGATGGAAAGAAGGCAACTTTAAATACATTTTCCAAGCTGCCACCTGGTTTGGATTGGAGAAGTGATTTAAAGAGAAATGCCATCTCCAAGCCAGCTGATGGGGCAGTGGAGGCTTCGAGAGTCACAAAACATGTGAAAGAGCCACATGTGGCTCCTGAGCCACAGTTTGGCCACCCCTGTTTTTGAGCATCTCTTTGAAATAATTCTAACAGATTAATCTGTTAAATGTAAGTAGGTCCATGTATAAGAACATAAGAACCTAAGAGAAGCCATGTTGGATCAGGCCAGTGGCCCATCCAGTCCAACACTCTGTGTCACACAGTGGCCAAAGAAACCCAGGGGCCATTCATAATACGAAGTGTAATGAGAAGATATCTGCATATCTGCTTGAGATACTGAAGTGAAGGATGCTCAACACAATTTTTAATTTAGGAAACAACAGCTATCCTTTTGCTGCTAGAACAAAAGAAATCCACTAAGCAGTCACCATCACTAAATTCACATATAGCAGTTTCTATTTCATTTCATACTTTATACCAAGAAAAGTATTAAAGTTGGTGGCGAGACAACCAGTCACAATTGCAAATCAAACTCAGTCCATATACACAACTAAGCTAATAAAATACACTACAGAAACTTGAGTACAAAAGTGAATGCTTTTCCAGTTGCCCTCTATGAATGTTGCCCATAAATAGAAGAAGAAGAAGACTGCAGATTTACACCCCACCCTTCTCTCAGAATCAGAGACTCAGAGTGGCTTACAATCTCCCATATCTTCTCCCCCCACAACAGACACCCTGTGGGGTGGGTGGGACTGAGAGGGCTCTCACAGCGGCTGCCCTTTCAAGGACAACCTCTGCCAGAGCTATGGCTGACCCAAGGCCATTCCAGCAGCTGCAAGTGGAGGAGTGGGGAATCAAACCCGGTTCTCTCAGATAAGAGTCCGCGCACTTAACCACTACACCAAATAGAAAGCCCTGTATTTTCTCAAAATATGATAGAGGGATATTTGACAAATTCCATCAGCCAGAAATACGCCCATTCTAGATCATTTCCAAAGGCATTTCAGTGAGTCTTGTTCAGTCTGTTGGCTGTATTCAATTGGAACCTGATTTCAAAGACATTAAATTCAGACATGGAGTTCATAGCATAAAGATGAATCAAGGGTTCACAGTGGCTGACGAGGGTGAGCTCTTTCAGTTTATTGATTCTTATGCTGCACTAATGTAATTTGGCTATACAACAACAGTAGAGGAACAAACAAGCATTATTTTCTTTTTTTTAACAGGCACACATACTTTGTACTGCTGTCGGGTTTTACATACAGTGTTTGCTGTGGATGGTGGGTCGTTATGTTCACGGGGGAGGGAGAGTTGAAAGAGCTCAGAGCTCTCTGTGGCCCTTTCCTTTTAAAAATAAAAGTAACTTTGAGCCTGAATAGAAGATATAAACTTGTCAGGAAAGAAAAGCCATGCCAGATCAGACCAGTGGTCCAACTAGTTACTGTGGCCACAGATAGACTGAACCTCCCTGCATCTGTCTAACCCCCCACCCACCCCGATAGACTGAACCTCCATGAATCTGTCTATCCCCTGTCAATGCCCATGGCCATCACTGCATCCTCTGGCAGGGAATTCCACTTTTTAATCACTTGTCCATCTAGTGCAGCATCTGGTCTCACATGGTAGACGGCTGGTTCCAGTTTGGTGTAGTGGTGAAGTGTGCAGACTCTTATCTGGGAGAACCAGGTTTGATTCCCCACTTCTCCACTTGCAGCTGCTGGAATGGCCTTGGGTCAGCTATAGTTATCACACAGCTTGTCCTTGAAAGGGCAGCTGCTGTGAGAGCCCTCATCCCCACCCACCTCCCAGGGTGTCTGCTGTGGGGGAGGAAGATAGAGGAGATTTGGCAATCCCGAATATTTACCAAACCCAGATACCACACTAGCAGTGTTCCCTCTAAGCTGAGTTAGCGTGATCAAGCTCATAGATTTTTAACCTCCAGGTTAAAATCTATTAGCTCAGGAAAGATGACCCTAGAACACAATAATTTATGCAGTAGCTCACAACTTTTAATGTCAGTAGCTCACAACTTTAATGCCAGTAGCTCACAAATAGAATTTTTGCTCACAAGGCTGCAATTTAGAGGGAACATTACACACCAGTATTGGGATTCTGGAATTTCAGGAAATGATGATGATGATATTGGATTTATATCCCGCCCTCCACTCCGAATCTCAGAGAGGCTCACAATCTCCTTTTTCTTCCTCCCCCACAACAGACACCCTATGAGGTGGGTGGGGCTGGAGAGGGGTCTAACAGCAGCTGCCCTTTCAAGGACAACCTCTGCGAGAGCCATGGCTGACCCAAGGTCATTCCAGCAGGTGCAAGTGGAGGAGCGGGGAATCAAACCCGGTTCTCCCAGATAGGAGTCTGCACACTTAACCACTACACCAAACTGGCTTTCTGAAATACCAATATATTTCAGGTTCCATATACCTGAACTTGAAAAATACTGGGTTTTTACATACTCCTAGTCCCCCATTCCTTAATGTACAAGATTGTTATTGGTGTGTTTGCCCCAGACCTTTTGGATTTCTTCTGCCTAGTTCTCAAGACCATGGTCCATTGGGAAAGTGTCCTTCCTGGCAACACATCCCTGGGAAAAAAAAGACTGAAGTGTGTTTGTGTGTGTGGGATTGCGGGGTGGTGGTGGGGGGTGGGGAAGAGAACAAGGGCCAACATCGACAGGAAAAAGCCTATGAGAAGGTGAAAGAGAAGCCCCTTTCTCTGTGTAATCTCCTCTCTCTCAGGGCCTTGCTGTATATTATTTTGCTTTGTTGAATCAAGCTCTCAAGCGTAGGTTTTTTTCTCCCCTTAATTGTCAGCGTTTAAAATGCTTAAATGCAAATTTAATAATTTAAAGACCCAACTCCGGGGCTGGTCCCCTGTAAAGAAGCTTACCTATATATATCTGTTGGGGGGGGGGGGGTGGAATTGTAATGTAATACAATTATTATTTCTTTCCACCTTGGCTTCAAGTACATGGGGAATAAAAAAAAGAGTCCACCAACTAAATTAGGGTTAATTAGAAGGCCTCCCAAATAGCTGGTGCTTCATCATCAGCAGACCAGCATGTAAATAAATTTAATTCTCTTCCCCCCCACCCATTGAACTCCTCCTCAGGCTTAATTACAGCCACAATGTCTTATCCTCCCCCCCCTTCCCTCCCTCTTTTCATTAGTGTGGGAGACAGTCAATTACTAGGTTTGTCTGGAAAACGGTCTTTTGAGTAGTTCCTATCCCTCCCTTTCTGAGGTGAAAACGGTCTTTTGAGTAAGTTCGGATCCCTCCCTTTCTGAGGTGAAAACGGTCTTTTGAGCGGGTAGACCTGAAGGAACTTTCCAACATGTCCTGGAGCCCAATTAAGGACTTTTGGAAGAAAGACAAGGAGCAGCGAGCGCCCAGGCAAATAAAAACATTACTAATGAAAATTCTGGCGAGGCTCTAGTTAATTAGTGAAACCGCTTCCCATTTTTCTCCCCCACCCTCCTTTGCTATTTAGCCTTTCTCAGTTTCTTTGCCATTACAACTTTGCTTCCTTTGTGACATGCACAGAAAAGTGTTTGCGTGTGCACGCCGTGTACGTAATGATGTTTGGTCTGTGAGCTGGCGGCAGGTGTTGAAATGGCTGAGGCCTTCACTGCTGCATCACAGGGTGCAGACACTGATGCAGCCATTGTGATCTGGCTACAGGAACTGATAACCATGCTACCAAAATCTAGAGCAGGGGTGTCAAACATGCGGCCCAGGGGCAAAATCAGGTCCCTGGAGGGCTCCTATCAGGCCCCCAAGCAACTGGCTCTTGTCTGCTTCTCTTTCCCTCTCTCTTGCTTCCGTCTGCATTTCAACTTGCTTTGCAAGGCTTGCTCAAGATCACACAGGAGCTACAGAGCAAAACCTCAATTTTCTCCATTGGTTGAGGCTCCTCCTATTTCTCGTCCCCGGGGGAGGGAGGGAAAGAGCCAGAGCTTCCTTTGCCCAGTTCCCTGGATCCGTTAGGAGAGATACAAAGAAAGCATCTTTAAGACCAAGTGCTAATGTTTTAAGCATGTTTTATTTTAAGACTTAAAAAAAAATCTTTAGTCATGTTTGTCTGTGTCCTTTAAAATGTTTATATTTCTGCTACCTAATCTTAAATAGGTACACACATGGCCTGGCCTGACATGGCCCAATCTGGCCCAACAAGATCTTATTTATGTCAGACCCGGCCCTCATAACAATTGAGTTTGACATCCCTGATTTAGAGCATCTTGTTTTTCCTCCATGGAGAACAAAGTGGCTCACGTGGCCAATGTTCCCTCTAAACTGTGGAGTCTTGTGAGAAAAAATTCTACTTTGTGAGCTACTGACATTACAGTTGTGAGCTACTGCATAAATTGTCTGGGGCCATTTTTTCCTGAGCTAAAACAAAAACGCACGAGCTGGAGGCTAAAAAACTGACCTAGCTCACACTAACTCAGCTTAGAGGGAACACTGCGCGTGGCTGTTGTTTCCCCACTTCATCCTCGCAGTGACTCTGTGGGGCAGAATAGATGGAAAGAGAGACACGGAAAGAGTGACTGAAGACCACTTAATCGTAGAATGAGCATTTGAACCCGGGTACCTCTGTTCCTAATTTGACACTCTTTATCCACTATACCACGTTGGTGTCATAGCGCCCACCCCCCGCCTTTCTCCAAGAAGTTCAGAGTGTTATATACACCCACTCCATTTTATTTTCACCACAATCTTGTGAGGTGAATTAGACTGAAAGAGACTTCTGGCCGAAGCCCACACATATCTTCATGTAGGTTTCTCAACATTGCCTTGGTAAATTCAAGGAGATTTTAGAGGTAGCTCCTGCAAGATCAGAGGGTTTTTTTGAGGGGGGGGGGTGGCATGATGCCACTTCCTGATAATAGCTTAGGCTGTCTCTCCTATTCTCTGGTCTTTTCTTGAAAGTCTAGGGGAGATTTCTAGATTGCCGTTATGTGGAGGCCATTTTTTCCCCTCCCATTCCACTGGGAGTGGGTAATTTCTGAGGGAGGTAAATGGGAGGCCTAGTTTTGAAGTAAAGAGCCCCGTGGCGCAGAGTGGTAAAGCTGCAGTACTGCAGTCAGAGCCCTCTGCTCATGACCTGAGTTCGATCTCAGTGGAAGCTGGGTTCAGGTAGCCGGCTCCAGGTTGACTCAGCCTTCCATCCTTCTGAGGTTGGTAAAATGAGTACCCAGTTTGCTGGGGGGAAAGTGTAGATTACTGGGGAAGGCAATGGCAAACCACCCCATAAAAAGCCTGCCATGAAAATGTTGTGAAAGCAACATCACCCCAGAGTCGAAAAATGACTGAGGACTACCTTTACCTTTTTAGTTTTGAAGTACAAATAGGTTTTATTATCTATTTTGTTATTTCTATTGCGAAAAATGGCTGGTGAGTTTAGCTACTTCTTGTGCCATCAATCCATTTAAATTCGCCTTCTTTCTGAAGCTGCTTTTCTATACTAGAAGAAATCTTTTTGGGTTTGGTCGCATGTGTTTGCATATATTTTATTCGCGCCCTTAGATGACTTTTTGAAAGGGTGAGACCCAGTGTTCTCTCTAAACTGAGTTAGTGTGAGCTAGCTCACAGGTTTTTAGCCTCCAGCTCACACATTTTTGACTTAGCTCAAGAAAAATGGTCCCAGAGCGAACTAAGTTATGCAGTAAACTCACAACTTTAATGGCAGTAGCTCACAAAGTTGAAATTTTGCTCATAAAACTCCACAGCTTAGAAGGGAGCATTGGTTAGACCAGCATCAGACAGTAAAGTTTGCCCATGGCTAATGTCTGTAATAGAAAAATGGAATATTCGTGTCCTAAGTTATTTTACAATTGAATACAGGATTTTGGCAATAAATGACAAGAGGTGAAATAGTTAAGAATATTGAGTTTGGACCAAACTGAACTATCATTCACCAAATTCTATTGGGTCACTGTGCTCTCTCAGCTCAGCTTACCATCTAGGCTTCCCAATCCCCAGGTCCCAGCGGGGGATCCCCCGATTTTACAGCCATTATGCACCTCCACAAAAGATTCCCATAGGGAATGATGGAGAATTGATCTGTGGGTATCGGGGGCTCTGGGGGGGCTGTTCTTTGAGGTAGAGGTGCCAAATTTTCAGTATAGCATCTAGTGCCTCTCCCCAAAATATCTTCCAAGTCTCAAAAGGATTGGACCAGGGGGTCCAATTCTATGAGCCCCAAAAGAGGGTGCCCCTATTCTTCATTATTTTCTATGGAAGGAAGGCATTTAAAAGGTGTGCTGTCCCTTTAAATGGGATGGCCAGAACTCCCTTGGAGTTCAATTATGCTTGTCACACCCTTGCTCCTGGCTCCACCCCAATCTTTCCTGGCTCCACCCCCAAAGTCTCTGGCTCCACCCCCAAAGTCCCCAGATATTTCTTGAATTGGACTTGGCAACCCTATTACCATCTCTCGGTTGTTTTGAAGATAATTGGAGGAGAGAAGAACCAACATACCATCCTGTGCTCCTCGAAGAACATATCTATAGATCATGCAAGTTTTTCATAGGCATCGTTGTAGCAAACAAGATGGTTTCAGATTTCAAGAATGTCACAAAGCAAGGAATCCCAGTGTAAATGAGGGCACCAAGAATATGAAAATGTCAGGGAAAAGCCATCAAAAATATGATCAATAATAACAGATTTCTTTATTCCAAACTCTTAAGTTAAAAACTTCCAATTAATTCATATCGTGAGCCCACTAGGTGTGTTCGCAGACGCGCTCTTGAAGGTTCCAAACGGAAAAAAGTTTTCCTCACATAAGAACTTCATCCAATACTCACTCTAAATTCATAGTCCTTGTAGATATCTATAGGAATAATGAGGGAATAATTTTCATAAAGGCCAAATAAATTCACAGAAAGCCTGTTCACACTGTCTGGTGTATTATGTTTCAGTATCTTTATCAAGGCTGTCAATTACACAAAGGGCAACAACTCATTCTTTCAACAACAGAGTTCAAAAATATGGCAGCCATATTATTGTCTGTAGACTGATCAAAGCCACCAAGTAATACACCGTCTTTCAGTTTGCAAAAATATATTACAAGGATTGTGTACAACACATAATAAACAATACAATAATGATAGAGGCTGGTGGTGCTAGGGCCTTTTAAAGTAACAGAAGCCCCAAGGGGCCAAAAAAACCCCTTGCCCTCAAATGAATAGATATAAGTCCAAACTTGGAAACAGTCCAACTGAAATTCACAAAAAGCACCCACCTTGTGAATTTTAATTGAAAAAGCATTGTATAGCATTGGAAAAAGTCCAGAAAAGGGCAACTAGAATGATTAAAGGGTTGGAACACTTTCCCTATGAAGAAAGGTTAAAACGCTTGGGGCTCTTTAGCTTGGAGAAACGTCGACTGCGGGGTGACATGATAGAGGTTTACAAGATAATGCATGGGATGGAGAAAGTAGAGAAAGAAGTATTTTTCTCCCTTTCTCACAAAACAAGAACTCGTGGGCATTCGATGAAATTGCTGAGCAGTCAGGTTAGAACAGATAAAAGGAAGTACTTCTTTACCCAAAGGGTGATTAACATGTGGAACTCACTGCTACAGGAGGTGGCGGCAGCTACAAGCATAAACAGCTTCAAGAGGGGATTGGATAAAAATATGGAGCAGAGGTCCATCAGTGGCTGTTAGCCACAGTATATTATTGGAACTGTTTGGGGCAGTGATTCTCTTTATTCTTGGTGCTTGGGGGGGGGGCGCGGTAAGTGGAAGGGCTTCTAGATCCACTTGTGAACCTCCTGATGGCACTTGGAGGGTTTTTTTTGGCCACTGTGTGACACAGAGTGTTGGACTGGATGGGCCATTGGTCTGATCCAACATGGCTTCTCTTATGTTCTTATGTATTTGAAGAACTGCCACCTCCCATATTATCAGTCCCGGCAGTGAAGTTCCTGTTCCCAAGCTCCCTACTATTTGTGCCTTCACCTGCAAAGTTCAGGAGCCCGATGACTGGAAACAGGGCTTTTTCAGTAGTGGCACCTAGGGTTGCTTGGTCCAACTCAGGAAATATCTGCAGACTTTGGGGATGGAACTTGGAGATTTTCCCATTCCCTAAAAACAAACATATAAAAATACAGCAGTGCAGTTCCCTGAATACAGTCTTAATTTCCTCCTTCTGTGCATCCCTTGAAATATCTGTCAAGTTGCCGGCCAATGGCTGGGGACATGGGATGGTGGTGCTGGTGTTGTGTGGCATGATTTCTAGGGAAAACCGGAAGTGACATCACACCACTCTAGGAATTTCCAGAAACTCTATGATTTTGCCTGGAAGTGAAGTCAAGGCCATGTGCAGCAGTATCAGGTTTTTTTTTTTAAAAAGAAGTTTTTCCTGGTGCTTGAAAGAGTGGCTGAGAAAAGAGAGGGTTGCCAATGGGAAGTCTCCCACCATAGAGGGAGGGCTGGTACCCTCGATAGGATGTGTACCTGCAGGGGTGGAATTCTAGCAGGAGTGCCTTTGCATATTAGGCCACACACCCCCATGTAGCCAATCCTCCAAGAGCTTATAAGGCCCTTTTTTGTAAGCTCTTGGAGGATTGGCTACATCAGGGGTGTGTGGCCTAATATGCAAAGGCGCTCCTGCTAGAATTCCACCCCTGTGTACCTGACTTTAGGTTTGGCTAGCTAGTATCCGATTCCTGGCATCCTTAGAAGAAGAAACAAAACAATTTAGAACATCTCAGCTGCTTGTGAACTATGTGCATTAGTAAGGAGAGTATAGATATTTTATACCCCTGCCAAAAAACAAAAAAATGAATTAAAAAAAACCCCTAATAAAAAAAGCCAAAAAAGTAATGTGAGACATCGAGAACTGATCATTTTGAGATTAAAATTTCAAAAGTCGTGTGACTGTGGTGATTGCTCTTAAAATGTCGCTTCCAGGACCATCAAATGTTATTAATATATACCACAGTATCTGATCCTTGGAGGTTAATAGAAACTGGAACCTTCAAAGATGGTAGTTTTAATGAACAATCATTTAGGATTTTTTTTTTTAAAGGGGGGGGATATCAAAAATGTAATTGCGTGGAGTTCTGCTCGCATGTTAACATCTCTTAACCGACTCTTGGCTAGAAATTGGCTTGATCTCCGAATCATGATTTAAACATAAACTGACCTTTGATGGGGGACCTGGAGTCTAAGGCTTAATGCATCCTTGCAATTTTCTGTTGCCTTTTGGTGCCTTCATCTGCCACGCACATAATTCCTTCATAACAAGTGGCTTTTCAGAAGATGTATACTGCTGACAGCTAATATAGAATTATTGCCCCTGAATGCATTTTTGTAATTACTTCCCAGAGATCTGTCTTTGCGTTTAAAAGACATTTCGCACTTTAGTAACATTAGTGTTTAGGGAGAGCATAAGCAGTAATTGCAAGCAGAGGGCTTTTTTCTTCCCTACGAAAATAAACCTAAAAATTGCTAAAAGCAAATGCTTAAAATTGTTTAAAGACAGAGAAGAATTTACTTGGTGTGTTATACGTGGGTGTGTGAATCCCAACTTTTAATAACCTTTCAGTAATGAACTTAAAAGAAACCAACAAACAAGAAAAGGAGCAGTCAAGATCCAAAAAGAAACGGCTTCCTAATTCTTAAGCAATAAGGAAAGGAAAAGCTGATTAAAAATGACATGTTACGGGTGGTGAAAACAAAGAAATTTAATCTGAGCACTCCTATAGGAGATTTTGGCTCTAATGGAAAGTAAAATGACTCATGGTTTGATCAATGCAAAAAAATTAGCAGTGTTTAATAAGGGTTTCTACTTACTTGTTAATGAAAAAGAGCTATGAGAGGATTGGAAGCTGGGAAAGTTGAGAAGAAGCAAGAAGATGTCTCTGCATGCACAAGCAGGTGCATGAGGGTGAGGGGGGGTGGCTAAGACCCCATTTAGAGGTAATGGGGTCTGGGTAGTTAAAACATCTGCTCTGTGTTTTTATTTAGTTAGATAGACACACACAGAGGGCTTTTTTGTAGCAGGAACTCCTTTGCATATTAGGGCACACAACCCTCTTATGTAGCCAATCCTCCTGGAGCTTACAGTAGGCCCTGTACTAAGAGCCCTGTAAGCTACATAAGAGGGTTGTGTGGCCTAATATGCAAAGGAGTTCCTGCTACAAAAAAGCATACACACACACACACACACAAGAACATAAGAGAAGCCATGTTGGATCAGGCCAATGGCCCATCCAGTCCAACACTCTGTGTCACACAGTAGCCAAAAATTTTATATATATATATATATACACACACACACAGACACATATATACACACTGTGGCTAATAGCCACTGATGGACCTCTGCTCCATATTTTTATCTAACCCCATCTTGAAGCTGTCTATGCTTGTAGCCGCCACCACCTCCTGTGGCAGTGAATTCCACATGTTAATCACCCTTTGGGTGAAGAACTACTTCCTTTTATCCGTTTTAACCTGACTGCTCAGCAATTTCATCGAATGCCCACGAGTTCTTGTATTGTGAGAAAGGGAGAAAAGTACTTCTTTCTCTACTTTCTCCATCCCATGCATAATCTTGTAAACCTCTATCATGTCACCCCGCAGGCGACGTTTCTCCAAGCTAAAGAGCCCCGAGCGTTTTAACCTTTCTTCATAGGGAAAGTGATCCAACCCTTTAATCATTCTAGTTGCCCTTTTCTGGACTTTTTCCAATGCTATACCATGCTTTTTCAATTGAAATTCACAAGGTGGGTGCGCCAATGTTATAATATCCTTTTTGAGGTGCGGTGACCACAATTGCACACAGTATTCCAAATGAGACCGCACCATCTATTTATACAGGGGCATTATGATACTGGCTGATTTGTTTTCAATTCCCTTCCTAATAATTCCCAGCATGGCGTTGGCCTTTTTTATTGCAAACGCACACTGTCTTGACATTTTCAGTGAGTTATCTACAGTGACCCCAAGATCTCTCTCCTGGTCAGTCTCTGCCAGTTCACACCCCATCAATGTATTTGTAGCTGGGATTCTTGGCCCCAATGTGCATTACTTTGCACTTGGCCACATTGAACCTCATCTACCATGTTGATGCCCACTCACCCAACCTCAACAGATCCCTTTGGAGTGCCTCATAATCCTCTCTGGTTCTCACCACCCTGAACAATTTAGCGTCATCTGCAAACTTGGCCACTTCACTGCTTACTCCCAACTCCAAATCATTTATGAACAAGTTAAAGAGCATGGGACCCAATACTGAGCCCTGCGGCACCCCATTGCTTACCGTCCTCCACTGCGAAGACTGCCCATTTATACTCACTCTCTGCTTCTTATTAATTAGCCAGTTTTTGATCCACAAGAGGACCTATATATACACACACACACATACAGAGATGGGGGGGTCATTTTGTAGAAAAAAAGGCACTGGAGCTCATTAGCACAACTCATTTGCTGAACTCGTTTCCACACGCATCACCAGCAGATGTACTCAATTATATCAGCTAAGCACCTATCTTGAAATGCTTCTTAAATTAGAATTGTTATAATAAAATCTTACTCCCATCATGCTAAAAGACTTTCTCTTATGAGGTCACAGTGGCATGATGAAGATTTCCATCTTTTTGCTCTATATGTTTTGGTTATTTTTCGATTTTTTTGTGGGGGGGAAATAATTAGAAAGTTTGTCAGATCTTAGAGTTCAGCAGAATTCTCACTGGGGGTTTGAACAATGGAGCCCAGAAGCAAGTTTTTTTTTTTTTTGCGGGGGGGGGGGTGGGGGTAAGAAGTCGCTTGATTCAGTATAATGTAGCTTAATGTATGTTAATATATGACCGGGAAAACATTTGAACATTAAAACAGCATTTGATTTGAAATAGTACATAAAATAATCCAGTAAAAATGTATAAACACATAAATACATACCGGGGGGGGGGCATGGCAAACAAAACAACAGCAGCAATGACAAGTTGTGTTGGGAAGGTATTGTTCTGGGAAGGTATGAGTGATCATTTAGTGATTCTCTTGGAGGATTGGCTACATAAGAGGGGTATGGCCTAATATGCAAAGGAGTTCCTACTACAAAAAATGCCTGGAAGAGAGTAGCAACTGTCTGTGTTTTTAACTTCCTGAAGCCCATGGGCGCCCCTAAAGATTCCAGGACTCCCATTGACGCACACTTTCTCCATTGACCATTGGTTCGTCTGCCTTTAACCAGGAATTCCAAATTGTTCTTCCTCAGTCTCTGAAGATTGCTTATGACACCTAGGAGCATGTTTCCTGTTCCTGATATGTTCTCAACGCTGTGCCAAATCCTGATAATTGCATAATTTAAGCATGTGTTCATAAACACAACTGAGAGCACTCCTAAACAGTTTTACATTAATTTGCAAGATACTTCAGTACGGTCAAGATGGCTCTTGATAAAAGGAACGGCTAGGATGCAAATAAAACTGAATCTCATCTCTCAACATTATTTATTTATTTTAATTTCTAGTCCGCCCTATCCTGCAAGCGGGCTGAGGGTGGATTCCAACAAACTTAAGTAATAACAATAAGCAATAAAAAACAGAAGTGAATTTAAACAGTTAAAAAAAATAAAGTTACTCCATTTCAGGTCATAGTGCAAACAAAGGTGGAACTGATGATATATGATATCTCATTAGGCCTGATAGATGGTGGAATACTGTGACGAGGGAGGCTGGACTTGATGTACTATGGGCGTCCACTGCCTCACTCAAAGGCGTGGCGGAACAGCTCCATTTTACAGGCCCTATGACAAGTTAGTAAATCAGGTAGGGCCCTAATCTCTAATGGGTGCATGCTCCACCTCTAGATGAGGCAAGAGAGACATCCTTCGGGCCAGAGACAACCAGCAGATGGTGATTAGCTGAATTAAAGTCCTTCGAGGCAAATATTAATGCTTCATTATTCTGTGTGATTCAGTAAACATAAAACAAAATGGCAGCTGGATGGTGACCAACAGCTACATGGAAAATCTCGACCAGTTTGCCATGTTGTTGGATGTTTGTGGCATTTCTAAAACATTTGGCATATTACTCTTGGGCAGGAAAGACTCAGTTGATTAAGTTAGTATGCTATATATGTCTTTGACTTGAATTCAAAGGCTTACCTAAATGATCCAGCATTTGATAACCCTGGTTCCAAATGAATTGAGTTGTGTTATTGGTGAAGCGTTTGGTCTTCCCAGGAAAATGCAGTCTGGCTTTACTATTGTTTAGCAGATTTAGCCAGCAAAGAGTTCTTCCTCCCCGTTCCTTGGAGCTCCACTCGGTTTGCTCTCCTGTTCCATCTGCTGTCAGAATTGTACAAATGACAGCTCAGAGAGGTTAGAATGGCTGTAGCCCTAGGAGGTCACAAGGAGGTAACAATATACAATTTTCCGTGGTTCAAGGGTAGCCTTATCCTACTGTTCTTCATTACAGTACTGCAGTGAGATCAATTTTATTAAGTTGTACGTCTTAGGAAGCCAACACCATTAGCTACGTGCTGGACCAAATAATTTTGTGTGTGTGTGTGTGTGTTTGTGTATTGCAGTTGTGGAATCCCCCCCCCCCCCTTCCGCTTGTTGTTGCATGTGTAAGAGACAGACAGAAAGGATTTTATTCAATGCATGGAATTTTAAGGACCATTTCCTACAAGATGGATGTGACTTTCACACAGGGAAAACAACATGCATTACAGGTGTACGCTGATATGTGGGCAAAATGTACCTTCATGTTTTGTGTACTGGTTTTTTGTTTTTTTGCCATTATACACCCCCTACTTGCAATTGATAATTAAGGCTATTGCTCAGCATATTGGACTTCAGCCACAGCTGACCCTGAACTCAGTAGTAATCCTGATCTGTATAGTCTTTTATTCTTGTCTCTTTAGATGCGATCCCTTTTTATCTTTCAAATTTTCCCCTAAAATATGGTTGCAGTCGTTCTGCTGCAGCCTGCCTTGGGGAATATCCTGAGCGAGTTGTTGAAGACCAATGGTTTAAATTGGGACGGCTTTTTTTGTAGCAGGAACTCCTTTGCATATTAGGCCACACACCCCTGATGTAGCCAATCCTCCAAGAGCTAACAGAGTAGTCCAGGGCCTACTGTAAGCTCTTGGAGGATTGGCTATATCAGGGGTGTGTGGCCTAATATGCAAAGGAGTTCCTGCTATAAAAAAGCCCTAGATTGGGGTCCTCAATATGGTGCCGGTAAGCACCATGGCACCCACCAAGAACTTTCCTGGTGACCAACTGCCAAGTGTTTTTTAAAAATGGGTGTGGCCAGGTGGGGCTTCTGATTGGCCACTGGAGATTTGATTGGCTGCAGAGGTTTTAAAAGATTTTCCTTTGGCAGCAGCTTCTAATATAGCACAAGGGTTTTTTACTGTGTGACTGGAGGTAAGCTGTGGCAGCTGTTTTATGGCAGCCATTTTGTGACTGCAGCTAGATCAGAATTCCGAATGTGTCAACAAGCTCAAAAAGGCTGGGAAAACCTTGGCTTAGACTCTTGTCATCTGTGGATAACAAAGGGAATTTTTGATAATGCATTGAGCTGGAAACCCAAGGTTGTTGGAAGATAAAATGGCGGAAGGGTGAGCCCTGAATGACATCCTGAACTTCTTTGAGGAACAGCATGATAAAAATCCAGTAGAAAGGTTGATGAAAAGATGTATAACAGAAGAGAAGAGAACCTTTCAATACTCAAAGGAGTCTCAGGGTGGCTTCAGTATGTGCCATGGCCTCTCACAGGGAGAGCCTTGGGTATGACAACCTCTGGACATGCACCACAATTTAGTGTGGTGTAGGGGTTTCGTGTGTCTTGAAGACTTAGGTGCAGATCCCAGTTCCACTGTGTACGCTTGCCAGGAGACCAGCCCAACCAGGGGTGGAATTCTAGCAGGAGCTCCTTTACATATTAGACCACATACCCCTGATGTAGCCAATCCTCCAAGAGCTTACAAGACTCTTTTTTGTAAGCTTTTGGAAGATACATCAGGGGTGTGTGGCCTAATATGCAAAGGAGCTCCTGCTAGAATTCCACCCCTGAGCCCAACGCTAACATCTGGCAGGAACTTATGAGGATTGGAACATGAGAACTGGTGTCACTTTGATGCACTGGTGTAACTTCAACACAAACCTGAAAATGAGATTATCATGTTGGAATGATGTTCTGGGTTTCCACCAAATCTCTATGGTTTCAGGGAATCCTAGACCGCTGTTACAATGCGATAATGTCACTTTTGTCTTCACCATGTTGCAGTGATGCTGATTTCCCCCTCTCCATTCCGCACCCCCCCCCAATGCCCTGCTGAGCAGTGGCAAGGGGCAGAAGCTGTTAGGTAGGAGGTCTTCCGCAAGAGTGGGAGACCTGGCAATGCCACTGACTAAAAAATGAAAATAAACAAATTATAATATAGTGGGTTCGATGAATGGAGAAACGTGGTTACAGTGATCAAAGCTTTTTATTACGATACAGCATGGCAACGTGTAGAACTGAAACTGAACAACGGGGCCAACTAGGGTTGCCAATCCCCAGGTGGGGGCAGGGGATCCCCCGGTTTGGAAGCCCTCCCCCTGCTTCAGGGTCGTCAGAAAGCGGGGGGAGGGGAGGGAAATGTCTGCTGGGAACTCTGTTATTCCCTATGGAGATTTATTCCCATAGAAAATCATGGAGAATTGATCCGCGGGTATCTGGGGCTCTGGAGGAGCTGTTTTTTTGGGTAGAGGCACCAAATGTTCAGTATAGCATCTAGTGTCACTCCCCAAAATACTCCCCAAGTTTCAAAAAGATTGGACCAGGGGGACCAATTCTATGAGCCCCAAAAGAAGGTGCCCCTATCCTTCATTATTTCCTATGGAGGGAAGGAATTGAAAAGGTGTGCCGTCCCTTTAAATGTGAGGGCCAGAACTCCCTTGGAGTTCAATTATGCTTGTCACAGCCTTGATCTCGGCTCCACCCCTAATGTCACCTGGCTCCACCTCCAAAGTCCCCAGATATTTCTTGAATTGGACTTGGCAACCCTAGGGCCAACTATATACTGTCTTAAGTTCCTGTGCTAGGACGCCATTGGGTCATTGGGGGCCTGTGATTGGACCAGGGAAGCAGGGATTTGGATCCTGCTGTCCATTGTTCCTAAGTCCCCAAGCTCAGTCCCAATGAGCCTGGCAGGACCTTCCAGCTACGAAACATGAAATCCACAACATACACTATTCCACACTACATACACTATTACACACTATGAAATCCACACTACATGCATTAAACTATCTCCAAATTGCTGAATAATTTTCATGGCAGAAATTGCTAACGAGAAATAGTTCCTTTGAATAAACTTGCCCAAGTTGGTGTCTGTTGTCAATGGTTTGTTTCCAGAAATGGTTGACCGTAAGTTTTCCATTAGCAGACAGTAAAGGGTTCAGATGGCAGTTCTTTAAATTAAATTTATATTCTTGGACTCTTTTTATAGGTTTCAGCCTTATAAAACTGGCGGGTTGGCATCGTGATTTATTAACTATCAACTCTACGGGACATGCGAGCTTTAAAGAGATTGAATCCGGCATTTATGTTCGTGATTTGCGTCTGGAATGCAAAAATGGTCTAAAGGCTCACCCAGTAAATACAACAAAATGGAAAACGGGGATGAGGATGTGGTTATTGGAAGAAAGTTGGAACGGTCTTCGGGAGGCCAGTTATTAAATAGATAGCAGTTCAAAGCCGTATAGGGCTTGTTCCTTGCGTTGTTCTCATATAGTCTGTTTTTTTTACTGACATGAAGGGGGGGGGGGTGAGGCCATACAAGCACAAAAACGTGGAAAGTGGGCACTTCCTTCGAATAAGCATCAATTTAATTGTTAGAAAGTTATGTGAAAAGTAGATTCCCACCCCCCAGCCCACTCCTTTTCTTTTCCAAATGCTTGGGTCACTGACAGGCTTTTAGCGGCTGGAGATTATAATAGGAGGTTTCTGTAGCTAATGGGCTGGTATTACTGTGACAGTTGTTGACTTTGGAAATGTGGTGTTGATTTAAACATTGAGAGATCCTATGATACTCTAAAAGCTTATGCATTGATTTTTAATATTTCCCTCTCTATCCAAAGGGTACGGCATGCTGCGAATTCTCTCCAGAACAGTATGGTTTTTTCCCTCCCATTAGTGGATTTATGCTAGCTTGCACAGCACAGTGCATTTGGTGAAATCTGGTTTTCAGTGGTTGGTGTTAATTGAAATCTGCCAGTGACTCATTGCAAGGTTCATATCTTGTGAAGTAAACCACGTATCTTCATTTTGTTCTTACTTGCCTGTGTTGGTCTACACTAATCATCTTTCTAGTCTCAGACAAGGTAACAATTTTATTGATTGAATCTGGACCAGGGGTGGAATTCTAGCAGGAGCCCCTTTGCATATTAGGCCACACCCACGTGATGTAGCCAGTTCTCCAAGAGTTTACAAAAAAGAGCCTTGTAAGCTCTTGGAGGATTGGCTTCATCAGGGAGATGTGGCCTAATATGCAAAGGAGTTCCTGCTAGAATTCCACCCCTGATCAGGATCATGCATGTCCTCTAGTCCTAAGAATATGAATGGCTGCCATGTTTTATTTTATTTATTTGATTTGATTTATATCCCGCCCTCCCCACCGAAGGCAGGCTCAGGGTAGCTCACAGGTTGGGTCAAAGAATGACCAAACAAGATAAAAACATAGGAACATAAAACAATTCTAAAACATAAATTATAAAACAACATATCAGTAGGTGCTAGTTCATTAATTCATGAAACAGTTAATTTCGATGGTATCAGTATAACTGAATGATCAGAATTAGGTGTTCCAAAGGGACCCCAGATCGCCATAGTGCGGTAGGAAGTCCAGAGTGGTTTTAAATTTTTGGTTTATGGGCCTAATCCGTTGCTGTAGAAGTTGCCATTATGGGAAAGCAAGGTGAAAGAGTGCCGTTTTACATGCCCTGCAGAACTGTTGTACAAACAAGGACAATGTTCATTTTTATTGTGTGTAGAATCTTGATGAGCTTGATTTGAAACCCGGAGAAATCCATTGGTCCATTCCCAGTTGATGTGGGTTTCTCTTATTCATACAGCATGGTGATGGGGCATACTGGAATGATCTGTGTGTGTGGTTGGTGGGCTTCTGACACAGGAGACTAACAGCTGAAAAGGCTTGTAGCAACGCCTGTGGGCACCTTTGGAATTCTGACACAGAATGGTGGGCACAGTCACAAAATGGCTGCCATAGGAAGCAGAGCCAGCTATACAATGGCTGCAACAGGCCACAAAATGGCTGCCATAGGAGGCAGAGCCAGCTATACAATGGCTGCAACAGGCCACAAAATGGCTGCCATAGGAGACAGAGCCAGCTATACAATGGCTGCAACAGGCCACAAAATGGCTGCCATAGGAGGCAGAGCCAGCTATACGATGGCTGCAACAGGCCACAAAATGGCTGCCATAGGAGGCAGAGCCAGCTATACAATGGCTGCAACAGGCCACAAAATGGCTGCCATAGGAGGCAGAGTCAGCTATACAATGGCTACCATAGGTCACAAAATGGCTGCCATCGGAGGCAGAGCCAGCTATACAATGGCTGCCACAGTTTGCCTTCAGTCACACAATGAAAATCCTTGTGCTTTGGTGGCAGCTGCTGCTAAAGCACCCAATCAAAACTGCAGTAGCCTATCAGAAGCCTTACTGGGCAAAAGCCTCACCTGACCCTGCCCACTTTCTAAAAACAGTTGGTGGGTGCCAGGAAAGATATCACCCTGCACCTTGGTGCCCACAGATACCATACTGGTGAGTGGCGACCCCTGACCTATGATTTGCAAGGTCTTTGTTTGCCTGTATCTGGACCAATCTTGTCACAGCCAGCACTGAGAAAAAAAGATCTTAGTGTGAATATGGATGGTACTAATAAATTGCAAAGGAGGTTTCAGAAAAGCAGGTGGTTTTTACCCCCACATGTGCGTATATGGGGCTTTTTTTGGAGCAGGAACTCCTTTGCATATTAGGCCACACACCCCTGATGTAGCCAATCCTCCTGGAGCTTACAGGGCTCTTAGGAGGATTGGCTACATCAGGGGTGTGTGGCCTAATATACAAAGGAGTTCCTGCTTCAAAAACCCTACTGCTTATAGTGGGAGTCCTTCCATGACTAAAACTGTTAATTGTAATTGTGTAGGTAATGTCTGTCCATGCAGCTAAATTCAGTGTTCCTACCTCTACATTTGGTCACAAACTCAATGGCCTGGAGTAGTTGTAAGTCGGAGTTTCACTGGGAAAAGGGTTGTAACTGGGGCTGCGGGATGCTAATGAGGCTGGAAATGACTGCTGTATGGGGTTTTTTGGTCATGATTGTAATTCTCTGTGAACCAACCCGAGATATTATTCAACCTGTTAAGCTCATTAAGATTGGTATGATTCTTGCAGCCTTTTAAATGTCCTTTCAATTCTGCAAAAGTCTCTTTTCCTCTTTTCCTAGGAGACTTAACATTTGCATGAAAACTATTTTCTTGGTAGAGAGGAAAAAAAAAAAGATTAAGAATTGAAACATGGTATGTTAGTTTTATTAGCAGGCCTTAATTAAATACTGTCAGTTTTCTGAATACTGTACATGATCTGAGATGCTGAATGGTATTGTCTGTAAATAATGAAATAAGAGGCTTCTGCGTTGGGCCGTTTAACTGAGCTTTGCATTCAAAGGCGATTAGAGGCTCTGTTCAGGAGGGGACTAAACCAAGAAGGGGCCATGTCTCGGTGATACAACATCTGCTCTGTATGAAGAAGGTCTCAGGTTCAATCCTTGGCATCTCTGGTTAAAAGGGAAAGACCTCTACCTAAGACTCTTCACAGCTGCTAGCAGTCAGAGTAGACAATACTGACCTTGTTGGGTCAAAGGTCTGACTCAGTAGAAGGCAGCCTCATTTAGGGAGGGGCTGTGGCTCAGTGGTAGAAGGTGTGCTTTGCATGCGGAAAATTACAGATTCGTTCCCCAGCAACTCCAGTTAAAAGTATCAGGTAGTATCTGATGGGTAGGACACTAGAAAGCTGCTTACAGTCAGCGGAAGAGCTACATTCGAGTCCATTAGCCCTTGAAAGATTTAGGGGTATGAACTTTTGATAGACAAAGGGAACTTTGGCTCTCGAAAGCTCATACCGCTAAAGTCTTGTTATCCCTGAAAGCTCATACCCGTAAAATCTTGCTGGTCTTTGGAGTGCTAGTGGACTCAAGTTGTTGTTGTTCAGTAGCACAGTCGAGTCCGACTCTTTGTGACCCCATGGACCAAGTCACACCAGGCCCTCCTATCTTCCACCATCCTCCGAAGTCTGCTCAAATCTGTGTTAGTTACATCAGTAATGCTGTCCAGCCATCTCATCTTTTGCCGTCCGCTTCTTCTTTTGCCTTCTTCTTTTGTCTTTCCCAGCATCAGGGTCTTCTCCAGTGAGTGCTCCCTTCTCATTTGTTGGCCAAAGTATTTGAGCTTCAGCTTCAGCATCTGACCTTCCAGGGAACAATCAGGGTTGATTTCCCTTTGGACTGACTGATTTGATCTTCTTGCAGTCCAAGGGACTCTCAAGAGTCTTCTCCAGCACCACAGCTCAAAAGTGGACTCAAATCTAGCTGCAAATCAGAGTAGACAATGCTGACCTTGGTGGGTCAAAGATCTGGCTTAGTTGAAGGCAGCTTCATGAAAAGGGGGATACGAATTTTGAGACACACGAGAAATTTTCAAGGCACGTCGAAACAAACAAGCCTCTCTGTCATTTTGTTAGGGGGGGTCACAGTGAAAGAGCCCTCATGTATGCAGGTTGTTTCCTGTAAAAACTTTGCATGGTCCAAACTTACTCCGAGTTTCTCCTTGCTTGTAGGAGGCCTGGGAGGAGAGCTGGAGAATGAGACAAGGGAGATCCGGGCTTTGGAAGAGAGGAACAGCGTTACCAGCCAGGAAGAGAGAAATGAGGAAGATGAAGACATGGAGGACGAGTCAATTTACACCTGTGATAACTGTCAGCAGGACTTCGATTCGCTGGCAGACCTGACCGATCACAGGGCACACAATTGTCCTGGAGGTAATGTTAAACTAGCTTTACAGTTCTGACAGGTGGTTAGCTGGGTAATTGGACATAGCAACAGCTTGGGGCCTCAAGTGAGATTAAAGAATTAATAATGTAATTTTACAGTTAATGTAATTTTATTGTGGTGCCTTGGGTAGTCTTTGTTCACTTCTTCTTTTTTTTAAATAAAATTAAAATAAAAAGCAACTTTTGGTTTTTTACCCCCACTTACAATTCTGACAGTTATTATATTAGATTTTTTTTTTTAAAAGAGCCTTAGTGTTGTTTTTATCTTTTTATAAGCAATAAACTTCTAGGCAGTTTCTCCGTTCAGCTCTCTCCCTCCCCAGCCTCTTCCCACAATTCCACAGTTGTTCGCTAAAATTACTTATAAGCATTTGAAGTGCTGCGAATTGATGTAAGGTGTTTTTGAGCCCCTGGGGTGAATGCAGTTATTTCTAAGGCAGGCGGAGTTGGAAATAGATGTGTATTTGTTTTCCAGATGCCTGAAAACTTTGGTGCCATCTTGTAGGAAATTAAAATAATGTTAACGGAAGTTGTAGGAAGGGTATTGGGATCTCCGTTAGGAAGGTCCAACGTGAGGCGCCCACATTCCCTGTTCTGTTTTTTTGGGTTCAGGGCAGAATGTCATCCTGGCAACTGAGAAGAGAAGATCTCTCTGCCCAACATGTTGATTGGTACAAATCCTGTTCCCAGAATATAAAATTTTTAGAAACATATGCAGCATGTGACTAGGTGTAACCGGGGCTTTTTTTGTAGCAGGAACTCCTTTGCATATTAGGCCACACCCCCTGATGTAGCCAGTCTTCCAAGAGTTTACAAGGCTCTTTTTTCTAAGCTCTTGGAGGATTGGCTGCATCAGGGGTGTGTGGCCTAATATGCAAAGGAGCTCCTGCTAGAATTCTACTCCTGGGCCATACAACCCTGATGTAGCCAATCCTCCAAGAGCTTACAGTAGGCCCTGTAAGCTCTTGGAGGATTGGCTACATCAGGTGTGTGTGGCCTAATATGCAAAGGAGTTCCTGCTACCAAAAAAGCCCTGGTGTAACTCAATCCCACATCTTCTGTCTGTCTGTTTGCAATGATTGATGAAGTACCTGAACAAAGTTTGAGTCCAATGCTACCTTTAAAACCAACAAAGTTTTATTTGTGGTATAAGCTTTTGTGTGCATGAACACTTCTTCAGATACAGATTATCTGTTCAGCAGCCTGAAAAAAACACTGTATATGGAATGGTGGTAGTCTAGGCTGGAGGACTAATGTTAGCCTTTACGGGGTTCGGGAAAAAACCCACCCACATTATTTTTCCAGTTCAGATATTCTGAACCTGAAAAATATTAGTATTTCTTGATATTCCCGAATCCCAATACTGGTATTGTATTTGTATTTGGTAAACATTCAGAATTGCTGAAATTTTTTTTGTTCTGTTATGCTTTATAGGGACCATTATAGTTAGTGGTCCCCATAGGGTATAATGGAGAATCAAACTGGGGGTATTTGTGCCTCTGTGGGTGCCTTTCCTCAAAAAAAAAAATCAAAACACTGCTGGAGCCTTTCCTCAAAAAACTCCCCCTCAAAAAAAGTTTTAAAAAGATTGGACCAGGGGGTTCAATTTTCTGGGCCCCAGAAAAAAGTGGCCCCATCCTTCATTGTTTCCATTGGAGGGGAAAAAGGCATTTAAAGGGAACACGATCCCTTTAAATGCCTTTTAAAACTCTGAATGCATTTAAAGGGCTCACAGTCCCTTTAAATGCCTTCCTCAAGCTGTGGCTTCACCCAGAAGTTGCTTAAAGGGACTGCAATCCTTTCAAACACCCTTTAATGCCAAGTATCTGTCAGCCCCCAAAAATCCCAAATACTTCTGGGCTTTTTTGGGCTTTGCTATATCAAATAGCTGGACAACGGTAAGGAATTTTTCAGTATGTGGCTTGGCTCGCTTGCTTTGACCTTCTGAAGTTACCTCTATATATCTCATTATTTCCTGGTCTTAATCCTGAGCAGGTCTCCTCAGCATTCCACTCAAGTCTGTTCACTGAGGCCTATTTCCAAGGAAATGTTCTTTGGGTTGCACTGCTAGTCCCAAACCAAGTGTCACATTGAGTGTTCCATAAAAGAATATCCCAGGGGCACTGCGCCTTTAAATACCAGGCCCCTGGAGGCTTAATTTGTAGTGGGACTGCCGTTCAAAGTGAATGTTTAAGCCCCTCGCCCATGCACCATTTTTGCGACTTGAAGTGGCCTTGCACAGCTAGTATTTTGGGGAAACATGCAGGTACTTACATGGGTAAATAGGCCAGTAAGGTAAAATGGCTACTTCAGGGGGCAGTTTGAGATCAGAAAGACAACACAAGAGGAAGGTGACCCCCCCCCCCCATCATAGGCTGAATTCAGACGTTCAGTTTGGGCTGACACAGGCACCCCCAAATCTGGATTAAAATGGCGCATTCAGATGCGCACATTTGGGTCCTACCTTGCTCCCACCCTTACCTCGTCCTCTGATGCCTCTATGTCGCTTCCAAAAGTAGCTGGTGGCAAATCTCTGAAGTTCTTCCCTGTTGCCTTTCTCAGCTGTCTGAACGGCCCAGGAGCACCAGGGAAGCGCCTCCCAAGTGCACAAGCAGTGTGATCGCTCCTCCAGGGCACACACAGCCTGACCCTCTTCTGGCAGTGGGGTGAGCTCTGCCTGAGCATCCTGGGGTGCCTCAAACTTTGTCGCCTTTTTCCTGAGCCAGGAAGCTGCCACCACAAGCTGCCCGTCTGTACCCAGTCCTACTGTTCAAAAGGAAGAAAGGATCAATGAAACTCCCAGCTTAATGTCTGCTTTGACTTTCATAGCATGTGTTGCGTTGTCTTTACCCTACAACTAAGATTAGCAAACTCCAGGTGAGCCCTGGAAGTTCATGGAATTACAGGTGATCTTCAGACTACCGAGATCAGTTCCCCTGGAGGAAATGGCCACTTTGAAGGGTGGACCCCATGACATCACATCCCTGCTGAGTTCTCCATTGGGAACAGTAGGGTATGAATATCTAAATAAACTAAAAATCAGATATAGGACTCTACGCGCAAGCCCCTTCCTCTTCAAAAAGGTGAGACAGGAGATTGGGTGTCTAGACTCCTATGGCTGACACAGATTATGCATGGGATAGAGAAGGTAGAGAAATAACTACTTTTCTCCCTTTCTCACAGTACGAGAAGTTGTGGACATTCAATGAAATTGCTGAGCAGTCGGGTTAGAACCGATAAAAGGAAGTATAGACAGCTTCAAGAGGGGATTGGATAAACATGTGGAGCAGAGGTTCATCAGTGGCTAACAGCTGCAGCGTATTGTTGGAATTCTCTGTTTAGGGCAGTGATGCTGTGTATTCTTGGTGCTTGGGAGAGGGGGGGCAATCAGTGGGAGGGCTTCTAGTGTCCTGGCCCCACTGATGGACCTCCTGATGGCACCTGGGTTTTTTTGGCCACTGTGTGACGCAGAGTGTTGGACTGGATGGGCCATTGGCCTGATCCAACATGGCTTCTCTTATGTTCTTATGGTCATATTTGTGATGCTCTTGTTTTGCCCAGTATCAGCTATGTGTGGTGAATAGGGAATGTGCCTCTATGCTTTCCCAGTGTATCATCAGTCTTTTCAGTCTATTCAGCCTGAATTGCACTTGAGCTTTCATATCAGAAAGGGGGAAAGCATTGAAGACTGTATTGAAGTGTGTAATGGGATGGAAAAACAGTGTCTCTAAGTTGCTAATCTACAAATTTTTGTGACATTTTCCTCTTCTTTGAAAGGCCTTGTATGACACGCTCGAGTTTACAATGCATAGCATTTGGCAAGTGAGCTTTCCTTTTTCTCTGCTTAAGGCAGGCAGCTAAGTGTCCTGTGCAGGTCCAAATCAATATAGGTATTTATTTGTGTTGATAATGTTGCAATTGCAGATAATATAATATAACTAATGACTTCCTCAGGGATGCCGAAGTTTAGAAGACCCTGCAGCTTGGGAGCTCTGGAAGATCGTAGGCCGTAACTCTGAAGAATAGGATAAACCACCTACTTCCTTGGAATCCCTTAGAAATTCATTATGGCACACTAAAGTTTTATAATGCATGTCAAATCGGCTGCCTTGACACTGCTTGAAGTTAACCTCCACTTTAGCCTCCCCTCTTCGTCTGGTGGAGACTTTCCTTCTTTCAGAACGAAAGCAAGACCTTTCTTTTTTGTCTTAAATTTATTCTGTTCAGATTTTGATATCCATAACCATCAGGTTTCCTAGATGCTTAGTTGATGCATTGTGGCAGCAGGGGTGGAATTCTAGCAGGAGCGCCTTTACATATTAGGCCACACATCCCTGATGTAGCCAATCCTCCAAGAGCTTACAAAAAAAGAGTCTTGTAAGCTCTTGGAGGATTGGCTACACCAAGGGTGCGTGGCCTAATAGGCAAAGCAGCTCCTGCTAGAATTCCACTCCTGTGTGGCAGTATCGTGCTATGGTACGTGGAATTTGAATGCATTTACAAACGTTGTACAAGTCAGCC
Organism: Heteronotia binoei; assembly: GCF_032191835.1. Classification (NCBI taxonomy): domain Eukaryota; kingdom Metazoa; phylum Chordata; class Lepidosauria; order Squamata; family Gekkonidae; genus Heteronotia; species Heteronotia binoei. The sequence goes on along the minus strand of NC_083236.1, from coordinate 55,048,782 downwards.
AACACATTCTACTAGTCCACGTGCTCTTATGTGTTAGACATTTGTGGCAAATTGATGGCCTGAATAAGGTGAGAACATAAGGTAAGCTTCTCCCCCTAACTTAATATTTCAGATTTCTGTAATGCTTGTATTGTGTCAATAGATGTCGCTGTAACGAGGCACACAATGATAAATATAAGTTGTAGCCTGTGGTGAAGACAATTTAGATTCCAGAACTATTATACCTTCCATAATTATTTGTGGTAGGGGGGAGTGAAAATCCAGCTTTTGTGGGTAGACAAAGCTGGGTGGAAAGGCAACCTAAAAATGTTCTAAAGAAATATAAGCATATTTTACACAAACCAGTAGTAAAGAAGCCAGGAAAAGCTTTCCAAATTTAACAGTGTTATCAATTCTTGCCTACCTGTATTTATAAAACTGACAAATGCTTCTGAGTAATGCAAGCCCATGTAGACATTTGTGCAAACCAACCTTAAGTGGAGGCTAGAGTCCAATAGCACCTTTAAGACCAACAAAGTTTTATCAGGATGTGAGGTTTTGTGTGCATGCCCACTTTGTTAAATGGGATTTTAAAACATTTAAAATACCGTATTTTTCGGACCATAAGACGCACTTTCCCCCCCCCCCCAAAAGTGGGGGGAAAAGTGTGTGCGTCTTATGGTCCGAAGGTACGTACCTTCCGGGGGGGGCCATCTGCTGCCTCTTCCTCCGATCCAGTGCTTCCCCCGCGCCTGCCTGCCTGGCTCCATCTTCTTCAGGCAAGCGCTGGGATCGCTCCACATGGCCCCACCGCAAACCCAGCGCTTCGCGAGCGCCGGCTGCGGAGGGGGCAGCATGCTTCCTCCTTGCCTGTGTGCCTAGCTTCAGCTGTGATGTTTAAAGCAAGCGCTGGGATCGCTCCCTCCCCCCTCCAATCCCAGCGCTTGCTTTAAACATCACAGCTGAAGCCAGGCAAACAGGCAAGGAGGAAGCACGCTGCCCTCTCCACAGCCGGCGCTCGCAAAGCGCTGGGTTTGCGGAGGGGGCGGGTGCTTCCTCCTTGCCTGTGTGCCTGGCTTCAGCTGTGATGTTTAAAGCAAGCGCTGCGATCGGAGGGGGGAGGGAGCGATCCCAGCGCTTGCTTTAAACATCACAGCTGAAGCCAGGCACACGGGCAAGGAGGAAGCATGCTGCCCCCTCCGCAGCCGGCGCTTGCGAAGCGCTGGGTTTGCGGTGGGGCCATGTGGAGCGATCCCAGCGCTTGCCTGAAGAAGATGGAGCCAGGCAGGCAGGCGCGGGAGAAACGCCGGATCGGCGGCAGAGGCAGCGGATCGCCCCCCAGGAGGAAGATGCGTCCTATCCTCCGGAGCGCCTTATGGTGTGAAAAATACGGTATTGTATGCTAATTTGCTGTTCAACCTCTGCCTTGTATATATTGACGGGGAAATCTGATTCCATCCTGTTTGCCAAAGTGTGCATGCACACAAAAGCTCACGTCCTGAATAAAACTTTGTTGGTCTTAAAGGTGCTATTGGACTCTAACTTTCCCACATTGCTTCAGACCAGCATGGCTACCCACATGGATCTACCTAACTGAAGGCTGCTGGTGTTGAAATCTCATCTGTACAACTGCAACGGAAATTAACAAAATGTAGGCTATAGGTAGGGTTGCCAAGTCCCCCGCAGGAAGTGATGCCATCGTGCCAGTGACGCCGCATGCCGGCCACTCTAGGCGTTTCTGGGAAAACACTATTGTACCATAGAGATTTCGCTCCCAAATTGCTAGAGTGTCCAGGAAATCATAGAGTTTTCCCAGAAACGCCTAGAGTGGCTGGCAAGAGGTGTCAGTGGTGCAATGATGTCACTTCCAGATGATATCACTGCGCTGGTGGCGTCAGGGGAGGTTCCCCCGCTGGCCTGGTTGGGGCTGTCGGGTTGGGAACCTCCAGGATGGGGGAAACCCTGTCCAGCCTGAGGACTTGGCAGCCCTAGCTATAGACTTAGGTTATATGTCTTACAGAAAGCAGTAGTAAACGAGATTTTAGCACAAATAACTGGATTCCTTAATCCAGGGCTGTGCCATCCAAATCTGTTCTCCAAATTCCTATTTTGCACTTACATTATAATCTCTCCGTCTAACTAGCGTGCTGTCTGTAAATGTGTTTGAAACGGTTCATAAACCACTTAGGAAGATTATTTTGACATTTGGCTATCCTTTTACACAAAATCATTAGTATTGTGCTCTGTGTTAATTGTTCTGGAAGAAGTACTGCCCCCGGTTCCATTCTTGCAATCCTCAGTTGGGTATAAGTCCCCAGTCAGAATCCCCACAGAAAGACAGAGAGTATGAAGTATCCATAGTTTGATTAAAGACATATTCAGGGTGACTACTGTATATTAGGCAGTCTTGTTCATTCGAATCATTCCTTTTCCTTCATGGGTGATTTAAACAGCAATCCTAAACACGTACTCTAAAGTAAGTCCTGCCTTATTCATTGGAGTTTCCTCCCAGGAAAGCATTTTTAGGATCGCAACCATAATCTGCAGTCTGAAGCAAAGTTGTGCTTTTCTATGCTCATTGATTTCAATGTGTATGTATATATAAATCATAATATATATTCATATAATTTATACAGGATTCAGTAAATATGACTGGGGGATGGAGAGCCAGTTTGGTGTAGTGGTTAAGTGTGCGGACTCTTATCTGGGAGAACCGGGTTTGATTCCCCACTCCTCCACTTGCACCTGCTGGAATAGCCTTGGGTCAGCCATAGCTCTGGCAGAGGTTGTCCTTGAAAGGGCAGCTGCTGTGAGAGCCCTCTCCAGCCCCACCCACCTCACAGGGTGTCTGTTGTGGGGGAGGAAGGTAAAGGAGATTGTGAGCCGCTCTGAGACTCTTTGGAGTGGAGGGCAGGATATAAATCCAATATCTTCTTCAATATCTTCATGGCTTAGGTGTGGGGTGGCCAAACTGTGGCTCAGGAGCCACATGTGACTCCTTCACGCATATAATGTGGCTCTCGAAGCCCCCACTGCCCCATTGGCCATCTTGGAGAAGGCATTTGTCTCTTTAAATCAATTCTTCAAGCCAAGCCAATCGGTGGCTTGGAGAATGCATTTAAAGTAAAAGTTGCTTTCTTTCCACCTCTCCTTCCTTCCCCTCCCCATCTTCCTTCCTTTCTAGTTTTGCAACTCTCAAATGTCTGGTGTTTATTCTGTGCGGCCCTTGCGCTAAGCAAGTTAGGCCACCCCGGCTTAGATCTTGTAAAACCCATGTTTATCACATCATACCCATATCGAATGCCTCATTCTGCTAGCAGGTTGTCTTTGCCCATGATGCACATTCAAAAATACTGCTAGATAGGGATGTGCAAAAAAAAAAAAAAAAAAAATTCGGTAGTACACAGATTTGGAAGTATACAGGGGAAAAAAAATATGAAATCCCGCATATTTCTGAATTCCATAGTCGGAATAGCCGCATATACGGTAGATGCGTGGCTATTTCCGAATATACGGCCCCATTATACCCTATGGGCCATTGAAATCAATGGCAAATAGGGTATATTTGAAGCCACCTGGAGGGGAGGGGGTTTGAGGGAGAGCCCCCAAATTTGCAGGAGACCTGCAGGGGACTTTCCCCTACAACCCCCCCAAGTCCCAAAAAGATTGGGCCATGGGGTCCCATTCCAGGGGCACCCAAAGAGGGTGCCCCTATTCCACCATTATACCCTATGGGCCATTGAAATCAATGGCAACATAGGGCATAATTAGAGGCTTCTGGGGGGCAGGGGGTTTGAGGGAGAGCCCCAAAAACTGCAGGGAACCCGCAGGGGACTCTCCCCTACAAAACCCCCAAATCCCAAAAAGATTGGGCCAGGGGGTCCCTGTCTTTGGGCTCCCCAAAAGGCCCATTGCCAACAATGATGGGGAAAGCCCAATTAGCCACTTCCTCCACTATAATTGCTGTGGGGAAAGTGGCTCTGGCCAGAGGGGAGTTTGAGGGAGAGGCCCCAAAACTGCAGGGCAACTTCAGGGGACTCCCCAGCATGAAACCCTCCTGGCCCAAAAAGACTGCACCCATCTGTGGGCACCCCAAAAGGAACACTGCTCCCAATGGTGAGAAAAAAAACAATTAGAGCCACTTCCTCACTGTAATTGTCGTGGGAAAAGTGGCTCTGGGGAGCAGGAGGTTTTGAGGAGAGCCCCCCAAACTGCTGTGCAGCTTCAGGGCACTGTCCCACACCAAACCCACAAGGCAAAAAAAAAAAAATTGGACTGGGGGTCCAATTCCTGGGGTACCCAAAGCCAAACCTAACTTCACACCAGAGAATCTCTATAGGACCCAAATTCACTACATCCCTCTATCTACTCTATGAACCCTGCAGGCCTGGAACCAATATAAACCCAGTTGCCAACGTCACTGCCACACAAAACACAATCTGCTCAAGGTCTGCTCTGCAGACCTGGCTGCAGCAAACCCAGATGCCAGCTCTCCAGCCCTGCCCCAAACAACACAGGGAGAGCTGGCCAAGCACAACAAGCATGCTGGCTCTGGGTCTCTCACCCAGGTGCCAGCTTCCCTGCCACAGAACACACAATCTACAGATGCCAGCTCTCCAGCCCTGCCCCAAACAACACAACTCTCAAACAAGAGAAGTGGTGGACCACCACACCTAGCTCCACATCATTCTGTATCTGACACAAAACAAGAAGCATTTTGACTTACCTTGAGTGATGGATGGTTGGCTGATCCAGGCTCTTTTGCGTTACTCAGGGTGCACCACAAGGAGGCGAGCCAGAATTGCACCCCAAATGAGGAAGATCACTGGGAGGACCTCAGATTGTGTGAGAGGAAGGCAACCATTCCTTCTCTCTCAGCTCAGCAACACACCAGCATCACTGTCCCATTAGAGGGACCTCAGTATTGGTATGGCTGCTGGCTGCCTGTCATCATCACTGGCACCTCCTTCTTTCTTCCTCCTTCCCCTGAAAAAAAACCTGGGTTATCCGGGCTGGGCCTGTGGGTGCTATTGGTTACAGTTGGGGGCTGCAGTGGCCCTTTCAGTATTATTAGGCATGTGTGGATGGGGGACTGGGGAAATTTGGATCACTTTGCAGTTTTTAAACCAGCATTCACTTTTGGTTTGGGGAGGGATGAGGGGCGGGGGGGGGGGGTGCACTGCCAATCAATTTGTGAGTGAGTTTTTGGACTGTCTTTGGACTCTAGTCTATTTTTAGTGGAGGAGCGTTTTACAACCACCTTCCAAGCACGGGCCAAGAGAGGATGCAGGCACAAGTGGGTGGTCAGTTCATTCACTCTCAAAGTCTACATTCGGGGAGCCGAATAGAGGCAAGTTGACCTTCAGGAAGACCAACTGCCCAACTGTCCAGGGTTGCAGGCGATTGCGATGTGGGCAGACAATGTCGCCCATATGCGAAAAGACGCGCTCGCTCTGCACGCTCGTCGGTGGGCATGAGAGGAACGCCTTGGCCACGGAGGAGAGGGCCAGCCAGACCTCCTCCTTCGTAACCCAGTAGTCCAAAGGAGACGCTTCCTGCGGCTCGATGGGCTCCAAAAGATAGTCCCTCACCATTGCAGCACCCGTCTTCACTCTCGGTGCCCTACCACTCCTAGAGGGGCCAACGACCCGCCCGATGAGTATCATCTCAGGACTCTTCGTGGCATGAGTCTGGTGGGCAACACTGCCTAGCTGGGGAGGTTGGGGATGAACAACAGCAGCGGAAGTGGCAGATGAGCTGCTTCCACCCCTCTCCTCCTCAACTACCGGCACTGGGCCCCCCCTGACTCTGGAACGCTCGACCTTCTGGGAGAGCTAGTCTCGCCAATGATCGAGCTCGTTGGCCCGCTTGGCGACTGTGCCCTTAAGGCGCGGGTCTAACATGGTCGCCATCATGTAGACCTTATCCTGGGTGAAAGTCTGAAAGTGGGCCTCAAGCCCTTCCTGCAGCCTAACAACCAGGGCGTGCACCGCTGGAAGAACAACTGCATGGCCTTGAGCTGGCACTAGAAACGAGGCCAGGTCCTCACGGGCCATCTGGACCATGGGGACGACCAGTACGATGCTTGCCGTGTCAGACGAGAACATTTCTGTGTAGGTCTTGAAGGGCCCAAGGACCTCCACAGTCTGAGAAATGACCACCCAATCCTCTTGGGTGAGACGATTCTCATCCCGAAAGACCCTCGTCTCAGAGACAAAGGCATCCAGGGCTGCTCTCTGCTCCACCATGCACTTCAGCATGGCACAGGTGGAGTTCCAGCGTGTGCTGACGTCACTGATCAGGCGGTGCCCTGGCATGCCTGTCAGTGTTTCTTTCTCACGCAGCCGATAC